>NC_056733.1:289264671-289567171 GCF_019279795.1 Protopterus annectens
AGATGGGTACTGTTAGTGAGGGTTTGAGTATGAGTGAATAAAGTGCAGAGCAGTATGGGAGGCAGAAAGGTAGTTGGTAATAGAGATAAAAGGTTAAATTGAAGTTGGGAATTGGGTAAAAAGAAACGTGGTAGTAAGGTTGTTGTCAAGCATCATTGATATAATGTTTATCAATGTAAGTGCACTTCGGGTATTAACGGTATAAATGTGTGTGCGTGTGCGCACACATGTATGTTTGTGTATTTGTTTTAACTTTCAGTTGTAGAGCAGCTCCCCATTTATAATTTTGTAGTTGGTATAGGATGTGTAATTGTTGCTGGAGAAAGTGTTTAACATCCAAAATATGTTGCATAACTATTAATGCATATGCTCACACATAGACGTATGTATATTACACACAGGCGCAGAAAAGCAGTCTCTCACACATGCACAGAAACATACAAGTGCATGCTGTCAGATAGAAGAGGAGAAGCACACACACACACACACACACACACACACACACACACACACACACACACACACAAATACCTGCCTGCCAGTCACAGCCATTCCATTGACCATGTGCATCTCAAATGTCTAATTTTGATCATATGTATGGAGTAAATAAATATGTAATAGTCACAATAATATAATTTAGCTCAGTGCTTTTGGATGCATATACAGTACAAACCACTGTAACCCCTCCACCCCCTTCTTGCAGGCCAGCAGACACACACACACACACACACACACACACACACACACACACACACACACACACACACACACACACACACGTAGCCAGTTTATTGACTATACCCATTACAGATGTATGATTGTAAGTAGGTGAATGAATTAATACATAAATAATAGCCACAGTAGTAATGTACTTTACCGTGTTGCTGACAAGTGAATTCCGTGCAAGCTATTGCTAAATCTTTCTCCTAGATGTATGTAAACTTACACAGATGCTCATAGAAAAGCCCACATATATACATACATACATCTCTTTGTAACTGCTGCTGTTGTTACTTGGGCTTTCTTTTTTTTTTTCCCTTGTTAGCCGCAGTTTATTAAAGCAGAAGTGAAGCTAAAAATTGCACACACAGAATTTTAGATTATTCTGATTACAGTTTTTCCTGTCTGATTCAGTTTCTTTTAAGAGCTATATTTAAGAATTGGAAAGAATCTGGTAACTGAACTAAACTCTTGCAAGTCATGGCACACATATTTTGTGCTGTGAATATGTGCACTTTTTTATAAAGAACTCTAGTATCCAGTGGAGTTTGAGTCTTAAGTCTGCTAAGGTTGCTTATCCTCAAGCTAAGATTCTCAAAGAATTTGGGTTCCTCATTCTCCACCAAGCAGCTTGGGCTTACCTGGAGAACTTTAATACTTTCCATTGCGTCTGTAGTCAAATGTTCATTAGGTGTTTCAAAAATAAGGACACAATTTAAGAGTTTCCAAGTCAGCAAGCCTAGGTTTTTGGGTTGTGGTTCAAATTCCACTTAATTCCTTTGTTGTGAGATCTGCGTTATTATGATAGAGTACTCCCGAGTATATCATGTACAGGGCTGCTTGCCAATTTATATGTATGAGTCAAATGCTGAGTTGAATGCCGGGGTTCATTCTTCTTCTTCTGATTACAGGAGTGCTTTTTCTTTGCTTGGCCCTTGAGATTTTAAGTCTTGTGACTGCTTTGCATGATATAACCAAAGCATTACTTTTTCAGGTTTGGTGCCACATTTGTTTGGTTACCACTTTGGGATATGGAGTGATCCGTTTCAGTTTATGGTCCATTCTGCTGCTTATAAGCTGGCAGTGAGGCTCAGAGAATTATAAATGTGAGCTGTTAATGAGTTTTATCCAATTATCCAAGGTTTTATTCCTTCAGTTTTAATTTCTAAATTGTGCAACCCTGAGTTTGTTCTCTGCTGCTGTGTTTTCAGTAAATTTGCATATTTACCAGTTTATCAAATCACCAGTGAATCCTGACATTTCTCAGTGGTTAGTACTAGAAGCAGTCTGTATTTCATAGCACAATTTAACATGGATTTGGTCACTTGTCCCTCAAGGAGTGGGGCAATGAAAAAGTGTCCTGACAGCTTGATGCAACAGTTAATGTCTGTGAAATTTAGTGCTATAGTTAGTTATTGTAAAGAAAAAAGCTGAAGGTAATCATTTACCAGATGCTTAAATCATTAAACTGCAGGTACAGGTATGTGAACTCTCATCAGCTGTTCACTTGTATAAATTTATAACTGTGGAGTTAGATGACTCAGTAACTGTGGGGGGGGGGTGCAACTAGTTTATGAAAAAATGATAAAGGATAAACAAGCACAACGACTATTAAACAGAAAATGGGAAATATAAAAGGCAAGATACATGGTAGTAAAGTGGATTCATGTTTTGTCTTGCATTTTTTTTAGTTCACTTCAATGTATCATGTTAGCTATTCATCTTGTACATGCCTATGATTGTGTGCATTTCTACATTTTTGAGACTACACCCAGAATCACTGTCTGGTTGAGTGACTTGTTCAGAGTTATTAGGGAAGTGGAGGCTGAGGAAATCAAACTCGATCACATGAAGTGTTTTAACCCCAAAGATCTCACACAGCCAAAGGGGTGTTTCAAAAGAGAAACATGAAACAACAAGAAGGTTTTAGAAAAAGTAATTGTCCCCCTGAAGTCCAGAAATCCACAGGTTATGCTTTCTGAGAAACTCAAAGCATTCTTTTAAATATTTTCATTTCTACACTGATGCCCCCCCCCCCCCCCCACACACACACACATACACATTTCTGTCCAGCTTAAAAAGCAGCTTGATTAACTTACTAGATTGTATGGACCTTGCTTGTAGCTAACACTGCCATACCTTTTTCCTGCTGATGTGGTCTTTTTTTTTCCTAACAGACATATTTTCTGTTTTTGGTCTTATACATCGATGTAAAGCTTTGTTACTGCTAAGAGGAGGGGTTCTTGCAGTTTTGGTGATTATGCAGAATTGTACTCTGTAGTACTAAATGCTACATCCTTAAGTTAAGGATGCATGTGTAAGCACATTCAATTCTGCTGAACCAAAGAGGGCCAACTTTGATTTGATACATTAAATGTAGAATTAAAAGCTGTTATATTGTATATTTTCTGTAGATTTGTTTCATCTAAATAACCTGTTGAGCAACTTTTTTAATTCATAATGTTTGTGTTATCTTTTTTAATATATTCACATTTAGTTTGAACCTAATAGTTGTGCTGTCACCAGTGTTCTACATGTAGCCAGCAAACACCATTTTTGTGTGAATTTAAGGAAGCTTTTTCTAAGTGTGGTGGTGCACACTGAACCCTATTACTTCAGTAAATCTTGGCAGACTTGCTTTACCTGTTTAGTGATCATGACTAGTAATATGGACATTTTGTGACAATAGTGAAACAGAGTCTTGCTGCTGTTACAGTGTTGTGACCATAGTTTTAGTTGCGGCAGTTATTCTGCTGTTTTGTATGGTGGATGCTTTGCTTATTTGGCATTGCAGTTTCTGTCAGTGCACTGAATTCAGGATTCCTGGAACCAGATTCAAAAGAACATGCTCTCAGTGTAAGTGACTTTACTCCAGTGCAGTACACTAGAGTAAATCTCTTACACCAACAACAAGTCTTTTGGGATTGGGGCAGGTTACACAAGAGCAATTCACTTACACTACAAGCAAGTCTTTCTGAATCTGCCCCCCTGTGAAAGCCTGCTGTAGATGGGTCTTGCATCAGAGTAAGTCATTTACGAGAACAAAACCTTTGCATCATCTTGTTTGAACTGGGCTGTATTCTTTTGACTGCTGTCCATATGTGCAGTCTTCTATTTGTAAGCAAGACTACATTGCACAGCTAAAGCAGGCAAAGTTTGTTTGTCTTCCATGGTTGACATTTTAGTAATCTTGCTTTGTTTAATGTGGCATAATAGTTAAATGGCTTTCCAAGTTTGCAGCACTCTTAACAATGGGAAAGATGTACATTTGCACAGCCTGTGGGACAAGGGAAAACTTAAATCATATGCAAACTGTTCACAGTTGCTTGGAGCTACTAAAGTATGCATCCCATTGCAGGGAAAATACAAAGTGCTAGTCACTTGTGCCATTTAAAAACCAAAAGAATTAACCTATTCAATTTCTGTAGAAGGAGCATTGTAACTCCATGAATTTTCCTTTCGCTTGGCACTAAGACCTTTTTAAATGTCCTGGCTAAAGCTAGTAGTATACAGCTCAATCAGTTCTGAATTCAGCCATATGGCTGGATAATATGCATTTTGCTGATTAAGAGTGCATGTGGTCACTGCTGCCCAGGCCATCTGTGTCTTGTAATTCAGGCTTTGAAATATTCTGTCATTTCTTCTAGACTCTAACTTCACTCCTTGTACAAATGCCTTTAATTTGCTTTACAGTTATACCTGCCCAGTAACTGAAGAGTTGGATTTACTTTACTTGAGGTGGGATGGGACTCTCCAATACCCAGGGAAGAGGGTACCTGCAATCTGGTAGGGTCACTACTGCCCAAGAAGCAGGAGGCGTACCAGCATCAGTGCCTAAAGGGGGAAAAGGTCACCTGAAGATACTGGATTACATCTTTGAGGAAACAGCAGCTACAATAATGTCATTTTGTCCATTTTCTTTTAAGAGGTACACTTGGCACCTGTTGCCGTAGTTTTACACTTTCATTTCTTTGAAGTACCTGTTTTTTAATTATTGGAAATGCTGTAAGGCAGCCCTCCACACTAATTGCCAGTAACTGCAGGAAGTAAAATATGGAATGAATAAAGATAGCATCCTGGGCACCTGACATCTGTTGATAGTAAGCCTTATAACCTCTGCTTCCTGAGCTTATACTAATTGCAGTGGTATGGCTTGGATGTACATATTCTGAGCTTGCATTAACCAGCGATAGTAAGACTTGGAGCATAACCCTTGAGTATGCCTTAACTATAGCTAGTAGGGCTTGGATATATATATCTTCTGCACATGTAAGCCACAGGGAATAATGATCTGGACCTTAATGTCCTGGGCACATATAAATATAGCTAGTGCATTTTGGGACATAAACTTCCTGCACACATATAAATTATAGGTGCTAAGGCTTTGAATATGCAATTCCTGAGCATGTATTAACTGTAAACATCTGGCCACATAAACATTAGTAATGTATATTTGCTTTAAACTATTAATATATGCTTACCATGTAAACCTTAACTGCAGTTAACCAGTTGTGGAGCTGTATGGAAATAGGAAATATACCCTGGGGGGATCACTTCTGTGTCTCTGCTCGACAGTGGCACAGGAAAATAACTTTCTTGGGTGGCGTAAGCCAGGGAACGTTGTTGGCTAGGCTTACGTAGGCCCTTGGGCCGATAGCCTAGTACCTACCTATGAACCTATGAACAAAACAATGCAGCTTGGCAGCAGAAAGGAGGATGAGATAATGGACACATTTTGACTCAAAAGCAGGATCCCTCATATCACTGAAGATATTCATAACTTGTTTCGTGTCCAGAATCTGAAGTTTAGCAACCTGGGCCCATTCCTGATTTGCTGTGTAGCACAATTGATTCAAACCTTTGACTTGGTCCCCCATTCCACCCAATACTGCTTAGTGTCCTGTTGACTGTTACCCATCAGACTCTATTTTATCATGAATTTGAACAGCCTAACCCTATGTGTTGCACCTGTTTCCCTTATTGGCATATGCTATAAAAGCATCCAGAGTGTTAAAAAAAGCTGAAACTTTGTATATAATGAATTAAAAATGAAACTTGTAGGAGAAAGTAGAACGTTGAAACTCTGTAGTAGACTGTTATTAGAATGGTATTAAATAGATAAAAAAGCTGAGATCTTTATCCGTTTCATTATTTTTTTAACTGTAAAGTGTCTTGGTTCCTCGACAAAGCTTTAAGGGGGAGTAATGACTTTGCAGAGGTGCCAGGGTTCACCAAATAATAGTGTGCTGTTTGCAGCCACTGTTGTCATTGTTTAATTATCAAAACCATGCTGTACTACACTGGCCAGAACAGCCAGGACGTGCATTTATTGCTGTACTACACTGGCCAGAACAGCCAGGACGTGCGTTTATTGCTGTACTACACTGGCCAGAACAGCCAGGACGTGCATTTATTGCTGTACTACACTGGCCAGAACAGCCAGGACGTGCATTTATTGCTGTACCACACTGGCCAGAACTGCCAGGACGTGCATTTATTGCTGTACTACACTGGCCAGAACAGCCAGGACGTGCGTTTATTGCTGTACTACACTGGCCAGAACAGCCAGGACGTGCATTTATTGCTGTATTACACTGGCCAGAACAGCCAGGACGTGCGTTTATTGCTGTACTACACTGGCCAGAACTGCCAGGACGTGCGTTTATACAACTGCTGGTCCTCTGTTCTTGAAAATGCAGGGGATCCATGTGGTGTGGTCTTCTGCCTCATGCCAGATGATGATGATGAACTTGCATATTTCTAGATACTTCACATCCACATAGACATACTTTTAAATAATTACCAAATAAGTGTGCACAGGCCACTAGACATACTTTTAAATAATTACCAAATAAGTGTGCACAGGCCACTGGCAGACACATTCTTTTGGAAGTAATGGCGGGCATTCTTCCTCTAAGCAGGTGTTGTACATGGAGATCTTGAAAGTAGTCATTCTTGCATTGAGCAATTTAGGTTTAATCACCCCACTCACTTTTTTGCCTTTTAACTGTTTACTCCTTAATCGTCTGAAATTCCAACTTTCTTTTTGAAGTAGCAAAATTACCACTTATGCACACAGTGTGTGTGTGTGTGTGTGTGTGTGTGTGTGTGTGTGTGTGTGTGTGTGTGTGTGTGTGTATACCAGCTGAATAGATTTTATTATTTCACTTTGTCTTCCAAATTTATTTTAAAATGTTAGAGCTCAGCATGGTAAGGGTTAAAGCATACACCGTACTCTTGCTGCACTGGGTCTGCAGACTGCTGGTGTCTATAAATGGTCATCATATTGATCACTGCTGCAGTAGCCTTACCATATGGACTGTAGCCTGCATAGGTCATACCAGCCAGCCAGCTTCCAAAGCTTCAAGGCACGTTCCACGTGCTCAAACTGTTAGTTTCATCAGCTGAGCCCTTCAGAGCTTAGCTTTCTTGCCTCTGGAAAGTGCCCTCATCTGAGGCTTTTTGAGGATCAACGGTCAGCTTGTGCTATTCCTTTTCTGGGCAGAAAGATTCCCTTTGGTGAAAAGCCTTCCATTTAAAAATGCTTAGTAAAACAAACTGTCATGAGACTGTATTGTGCTTTTAAAAGAGAGCGCTTTTTTTCTGCCCTTTAAAAGTTATTTAAAGTAATTGAAAATCTTTTTTATAGGTTCATAGGTTGGTACTAGGCTATCAGCCCTATGGCCTATACAAGCCTAGCCATAACAATTCCCTGGCTATTTCTTCCCACACTGTTTTAAAGTGCTTTTTACAGTATTTTATTTAAGAAAGTGACTTTTACAGACTTAATGTTTACCTGCTTTTCTTGCTTGTTTTCCCTGGGAAAGAGTCACTATTTTCAGCTTGAACATGGTACAAACTGCTGGTCCCATGGTCAGTCCTTCTTCCAGCCATAAAAAACAGACAAACAGTTTGCCTCAGCCACTGGTGGATGACTCTGCTGTAGCCATTAGTTGAACATCAGACCACTCATATTTTACCCCAGATCCCTCTGATTTAGCATCTACAGCCACTATGGACCAGGGGTTAGCCACTTCCTCTGCAGCTGTTGGGGTCTCCTCAGTGGGCAAAGGAGAGACACTGTTTTCATGCCTGGGAGAAGAAACAGGGAAGTCTTCTCTGTTTTGTCAGAATGTTGTGTCTATCCCAGGTAAAGCTGCTACCGTCATTTGTCATAGGATCATAGGAGATTACTAGGCTATTGACCCAGAGGTCATTTTAAGCCTAGCCGTTTCAACCCAATGTAATACCGTAGAAGTACTAGTCAGTACCCTAGACTGCATTTAGTGATGACTGCCATGTCCAGGAGGGTTGTGGGTGCTATCCCTGGTAAGAATTTATGGTGCCCCATCCACTCATCCAGGTTCCTCTTGACCCGTGTCATAGAGGTGCTCTGTTTCATATCAGTTGGTAGCCTGTTCCAAAGACATGATAGTCGCTGGGAGATCAATCTGTCCCTCCAGCATGACCTGTTTAAGTCGCAGGCCATATTTAAGTCTCTGGAACAGGTAGCCCTAGACTCATTTGATCTACAGATATGCAGCAGGTTCATTAGGTTTGGGTCTTGGGTTGCTCTGCAGGCCCAGGCATCAGTCTCCCCTAAGAAGTCTATATGATACGGAGTATAGTGACAGGGATTTAAGTCAGTCTGTGTAAGGCACATGATGAAGGCCCTTGATCTTCCTTGTCAGAAACCTCTGAGGTCTCTCTAATTGCTGTAGGTCTTTAGTATGGTACATACCGAATAGGGAGTTATATTCAGTTATGGGCTAGATAAGTGCTAAGTATAGGGGGATTATAACTTATTTTGATCTCGACGTGATGTCTTTACAAATCAAGTGAGCTAGGTGGAAAGATTTCCTTACAACAGTAGACACATGGTGGTCAAAGTTAAGGTCGCGGTCAACCTGTGATCCCAGGGCCCTTACCACTTCGTGGGTACTTAGGGTATTGTTGTTGATTTGAAGGGACATTTGTTTGTGCTGAAGGGAATGATGATGCATTTCTTTGGATTCAGTTTGAGACCATGACTAATACACGAGTCGTTGGTCTGTGTGAGACCATCCTGGAGTGTACTTGCATCATTTGGGGATACAATGATTGCTTTTAGTTTGCAGTTGTCTGCAAACTTGGTCAGCCACAACTCTTTAGTTTTGACCTGAACTTCTGAGAAGTATATACCAAACAGTAGGGGGCCCAGCACTGACCCCTGTGGCACACCACTGGTAACAGGTCTGCTGGGTGATGTGGAGTCACCCACTTTGATAGTGTATGTCCAGTTTGTGAGCCAGTTGGCAACCCATCTTACGACAATAGCATTTATATTCAGTTTGCCAAGTTTGTCAGTAATACCTGAATGTGGGATTCTGTTGAAAGCCATTGATAAGTCAAGGTATGCTGTGCACAGATTTGCCCTCATCAGTGGCCTTGGTCACACTTTCATAGAAATGCACCAGATTTAACAGGCATGATCTGCCGTTCATAAGACCAAATTTGGTAGGATCCACTGTTTGGAGATCACCTGTGTCTTTATTTATGAGGTCCATAATGTTACGTTCTGTGGCCTTACAGATGAGGCTGGTCAGGCTTGTGGGTCTGTAATTCCCCAGTCTGTTGCTAGGCCACATTTGTGGAGGGGAATAATTGCTGCTGTTCTCCATTCCACAGGAACAAACCCTGTGGTTAGGCTATGATTGAAAAGAGTACTTAGTAGTGATGCTAGTTCATGTTTTAGCCTGTTCAAAAGACAGCCTGGGATGTCATCTGGTCCCATAGAGGCTGTACACTTTGCCTTGGACAGGACTTTGAGGATCTGCTGTTCAGATATGTAAGGTGGGGGAGACGTTTGGGGGAGGGTATGTTGTAAGCTAGGATGGGATAAGGGAGTGAAATTTTCCCCATACCAGTCCACCTGCAGGTTCGCTGTCTGTGTGGGGTCAGTTTATGTGATACCGTTGGCCATCAGTTCTGCACATGCTTGGGTCCTACCCTTTAGGTTACGTACGTAGCTGTAAAAGGCCTTATGGTTATCCTTGGTAGAACTTGCTAGGTTTCTCTCAAAAGAACTCTTGGAGGATCTGATAAGTTATCTTATTTGCCTGTTAAGTCTGACAAGGATGCTTTTCTGTTGGGTCCTTGTCTTTGTTTTCTTGGACAGCATCTTTTTTTTACATTTATTGTAGAGTTTGAGGTTGGAAGCCCATCATGGCAACTTGATTTTACTTGGGGCTCTGGCGTTGATTCTGTCTGGTACAATTGAGTTTATACACTTTTGTGCAAGTGATTTTATATGGCTTTAATGTAAGCTTTGGCGTAGTTACCATTTACAACTTGGGGTGGGGCTTGGAATGCATATACCTTCACCTAGGAGGGTATAGTTTGCCTTGGTGAAGTTTTTTTAGTCTGATTTCACCCTTTGTGAGTTCTGGTGTTAGTGTTAGTTCGAAGGTGACTTATTTATGGTCAGTTTTAACTAATGAGGGTCCAAAAGTTGCAGCAGTGCACCTGTTTGACACGTTGGTGAGAACCAGATCTAGAATGTTTGTTCCATTTGTCAGGGTTTAGACAATTTCCTCCAGGGTATTTGAATTCACAAAGTCAAGGGACTTTTGTGCTAGCGAGTTTGGGTTAGAGTAGGTTTCCCAGTTGATGGTGAGCTAATTGAAATCCCCCATAACCAGTGTGTTCGGTAAAATTTGGATTATCTTTAGTTTGGTTAAGTAGGCTTTGTGGGTGTCGTGACCCATGGAGCGGTATCTATAACTGGCTATGCTTGAATGGGGCTTTTACCCACCGTAACCTGGACCTGGAGTAACTCCATGGAGTTGTCGAGTCTAACCAGACGTGAGGTGAATTTATCTCTAATGTAGATTGTAACACTGCTTTCTTTAGTTTTCACATGTTCATTTTACTTTCTAAAGGTGTGAAAGGCATTGTAGCATTGCAGGACTGGGCTACCCTTTCTAGTGATAGATGTGCTTCCAAGGAGTGCAATTTTTTGGTTAAGCTCTTGACATTTAGTAGCATGACCCTTATTTTGTTCCAATTGGTTAATTTCACATCAGTAATGTTGTGTTCGAGACCTTGCGTAAAAAAGGCACTATGTGGGAGGAAAGAGCCTTTGCCAGCAGCTGAAAACATAGGGGTGGCAGGTGCAAACCATCTCTGGCAAAGCAGCGAGGTTTGTCAGCCATGGCTTCCCAGGCAGACAGGAACTGTATCCCCTTGGAATGACATAAAAAACTAGCCAATTATCGAAATCAATCATTTTTTGTTTATACTGTGGCATCATTCTAGGTGAGGGTAGTATGCTGCTCAAAGCTAGGGGCATACCTGCCTGGGACACATACTCCGTGAGCTTGACCATGTCTCTCTTCATATAATCCAGTGAGGTACGTCTCAGGTCATTCACACCAACATGAACTATGACAGAGTCATAACAGTACTTGTTGCTTAGAGACCTGACTGCATGTGTGATTTGGCAGAGCCTGGTACTGGACAGGCAGCTGACCATGACTTTCTTGTCAAACCTGAACACTTGGATTTTGAGTGTTACGTCTTACGGGCTTGGTGGGTGAGACACTGGTGTTGCTATGTGTCATGGGTGCTGTGGAGACTGTTAGCTGTAGCAGACTTGTGTTTTGGAGGTCTCTGGTGTTTCTGTAAGTTTTTCAAGAGAACCTCCACTTATATGGATTTGTGTGTTTGATGCGCACTATGTGTATGTATAGTGGTATGTAGTGGTACTATGTGAATATGTAGTAGTGGGTGAGCTGACAACCTTCACCATGTTTCTGTTTTGAGTGAGAGAGAGCATGGATTCTAGATTCTAGTTGTAAATACATCTCTCACACTGTGTACTAGATTGTGTTATTAATAGAGTGTTGTCTCTGTACATGAGGCAATTGCTACACTGCCCCACAAGACCCAAGTCAACAAGGCTGGCTGGAGAAACAAGGGCAGTCCAACTGTTGTCACTAGGGGTGGCTTTTCAGAAATTATCATGGATGAGCTTGACAAATGGATGTTTCTGCCTGAGTTTTAAGGGAAAATTTGTTGAATTTAACTGTCCAGCTTTGGTGCACATGTACGTGGTAGTGCTAGTGCATGGTGATGCGCAACAAGCAAACAAGCAGAAACCTGCTCAGATGCAGGGTCTAAATGCCAGAAGCTAAAACTTGAAAAAACCCTCTAACAAAATTCGAAAGGACCAATGAGGATACTTATTCCAAGCCCTAGACTGGCCTCCCTTTACCATTCAGGTCCCAATCAACACAATTCTCTCACTAAAGTGCAGATAGGCCCCTTCCAATCCAAGATGGCCTGAAAAACGTGCTCAGAGCAAACTATTACAAACCATTCCAGAAGCAGCAATCCTAGATCTGGACTATGCTACAGCTACTAGCTACCCAAGTTTCAGTGGGAAACACTAGATAATGTTTAACAGAGCAGAAAAATAGCAGTGAGACAAAGAAACAGAAACCTAAACACATATATAGTCCTCCTGAAATGTCCTTAGAGGTTTAATTTACTGAATCTGGCTCAGGGTTTAATTCAGGCTATTGATTTTCTCATAAGCCAGTCTCTAGTAAAAGAATGAGGCATACCTCTTTTCCGAGATCCCAGATTTTGAGTCAGGATAGGAAGATGAAGGGACAAATACAGGGTTTTCTCATCAGATTTCTGATTCAGACTTGGAGGTGAGCTAAGTTTCTGATTCTCTCTGTAGAGGTTTCTCTATTTCCAGAATTTGACAGTGTGTTCAGTGGGAGAGCACTGAGGTTTCTCAGTCCCTCAGAAAATACTATGGGCTGTTAAAGAAGGGAGTTCCAGAATCTTCACCCATTCCTCCATTTCTGTCACTGTTTGAGGATGTGTGTGTCACTGCCTGCAAATTGTTTGACATGGAGATAGGCTGTATAAAGTTACTCAGTCTTTTAAGTTTTTATATACTCTTCCCAAGTCTGATTCAGCAACCATAGCTTTAGTTAATCCTACAGTTGCCAAACATTTAGTGAATTTTAAAGTGTATGGTTCTGCAACTTTGATTTCCAGAATTTTGAAATGTCAGGCTCATATTTTAAAATTTTCACTGACTAAAACAATGGGGAATGTTTTGTCTGCAATTTCTTCTTGTGAGGAAAAATCTGCTTCAGATCATTTTTTCTTCAGTTGTACAAGTCACTGCTAATTGTTTACTGTGTATGTATGACTGTATTGATACTACTTCCAGGACTTCGACCACTGATACTGTTTTGAGGAAGTGTTAGGTTTGCATTCTCAGAACCTCTCCGATTATGGTAAAATTAGATTTTGAATTCTCCTTAGGATAGAGATTTAGTTTTTGTTTCTTTTGCTGCAAAGATGATCAAAAAGTGTGATGAAGGGGTAAGTTAATTCAGGGAGTCTCTTAAGAATTTTCATGCCTCCTTTTCCAAATCTTCTGAAGGTTTCACCCCTCATCCAATTGTGACAAAAAAAAATAAACAGTCTCAGCAAAATTTTGCAGATGTGTAAAAAGAAATGGCAAACCATGGACAGTCAAACTAGTCAGAATGACTATCTAAGGAATCTTGTTTTCCCTTTCCATCCTGGGAGCCCCATTTCCCTCCCAGAAAGTTTGAATTGCCACTTTGGCAACAGATAGTTTAGATAGTTTAGAGAAATGGGTTTGGCAAAAGATAATTTAGACAAATGTGAGGAAATTCCTGCTTTCCAGGGGATAATTCCTCATCCACCAGACTAGACTCTTATTTTTACTTGTCCTTCATCACATGCTGTTCTAGGGAGAGATAGAACCAGATGTTCTTTGTGTTTCACTGTTGCAATCATCACCTGTGAGGGTTATCCCTGCTGTGGTAGCCCTCGGCCGGCCCAAATACCAGAATCAGTGTTCTGCGTCGGCTTCTGTCGCTTGCTGCCTAACGTCAGGTTGTCAGTGCTATAAAGAAAGGCAGCCGACGCCATTACATCAGTCTTTCTTGCCGTGGAGCCCGTAGCAGAAGCAGTTCACAAGTGTGCTGGTTAGTCACTACCAGAGTTTGAATTACAGCTGGAAATGGCTAAAGCTAAGAACCCCATTGGGGATCCTTTTTTCTTGCACTAACCAATGTCCGAAAAAGTTAATAATTGTCTCACCTGTAGCAAGCAAATTCCGCACCAAGACTTCCATTCATAGTGCATCACTTGTTTAGCACCAGACCACGATGTCCCCCATTGCCAGTTCTGTGCCCTCTTTAATGTGAGAACCATTCGTCATAGAGCTCTTATTGTAGTCAGGTTTTTTTCATCTTCCGTCTTTGCATTCTGAAATGGCATCCGTCAGCCAGCAATCCATAGAGATTCTGAAAAAAACATAAGGATAAAGATAGAGACAGACCACACAAGGCTACACCTTCCGACGACTCTACCGCTAAGCAGGTAGTCAGTTCTCTGGAATTTAGTGAAGTGCCTTCACAGCCCCTGATGCTCGGTTCGATACCTTTGCAGGCCTCTACTGAGACCCTTTCAGAGTCCAGTATGCTGCAGAAATCTTTGTCTTCTGAGCCTTTGGTTGTCTCTGCCTTGGTTGGGTCCAGAGTCACGACTCAGGCACCGGCTTCCAAGGAGGTTTTTCACACTACTGAATCTAGACAAAAACTGATGTCTTCTCCTCCGACTACCGTTTCTCTCAGACAGATGGATACTCTTAGGCCTAGAGGCAAGGCCACTCCTAGGCAAACTACATTTAGCCACCATTTTACCCCTGCTCCCCCACCCCAAGCTCAAATGCTTAAAATGGCGGAGGATCTTATCACCCTTATCAGGGGTAGTCAGGCCACACCTTCTAAAAGGAAAAGAGACCTTTCTCCTGAAATACTGATAGAACAGGATTCTGAGGAGTCTGATTATTCAGATTTTGAACAGGAACAACCTCCTCTGACTTGCTTATGAGGATTTAGATGCTGAGGAACCTATTCCTTCTGCCTCCCTACCAGAAGATCTTTCCTTTGGGGAAACCCTTCACACCCTCAGGGAACATTTCAACTGAGAATCCCAGGACTTAACTCAGTCTAAGAAAAAACTAAGAGTTTCTAGACCTGCCCCAGCACAGACCCTTGGCCATCCCTCCAATCTTAGAAGTGGTTGATGTCTTCCATGAATCCAGCTCAACTCCTGATGCCCTCCCACCTGCTCCCAGAAAACCTGGTAGGTATTACAGAGTACCAGATTCTCACAAATACCTGTACAGAAATCCTGCTGCAGACCCGGAGGTCATTACACAGGGACCAAAAGGCACTAAGGCTAGTTCTGCAAAGAGTCCTACTCCTTCTGACAAGGACTCCAGAGCTCTGGACAGATGACGTAAAAAAGGTATACACCTCTGCAACCTTAGCTATAAGAGCACTTAACTGTCAGTTCCATATGTTAAAATATCAACAAACACTTTGGAACTATTAAAACAAAATATTTCAACCTTTCCTGACTGTGCCAGTTTGAAAGAGCTAGCAGATTTACTGCACTCTACTTGTCAAGTGGCTAAGCACTCGTTACGTATGACGCCCTAGAAGCCTCAAGCAGGACAGCAGTGTCAGCATCTGTCATTAGGAGACATGCATGGTTGAAGGAACAACCTCTCCCTGAAGGAACAACCTCTCCCTGATCATGTCAAATCTAAATTACTTGATGCACCCTTGAATAAGGACCTCTTGTCTGGAGTAATAGCAGAAGAGGTGCTTAAAAATATGGAAGACAAAGCAAAATCTGTGCAAATAGTAAAAAATTTCTTTCAGGTACAACCACCTAGGTTCAGCAGGAATTTTCCCTCAAAACACTGGTCCTTTCCTGCACCTAGCAGACAGGGGCAAGGTAATCCCCGCAGGGACAGATTACCCAGACTCCTATCCAGGGATAGCAGAGAACCAAACAGTGGACCACTACCACTCCAAAGGCAGGGAGTTCTAAGCCATCCCTCTATGGCAAAAACTCTCAATGACTCTCTCTCCCCCCCCCTCTGTCCTCTTTTCACTCACCAAAATCTAGGAGGAAGGCTCTCCCTCTGCAATGAAAATTGGCTTTCTGTAACAAAGGACCAATGGATCTTAAAGATAATTTTTCAGGGATACAAATTCTCCTTCAACAAACTCCCAATTTCAAGAGGGTAACCAGATTTACCTCCAAATCAGTGGGCAGAGGCATTGAAACAAGTCCAAACTTTCATATTCCAAGGGGCAGAACAACATGTCCCCTCAGATCAAACAGGCAAAGGTTTTTATTCTAGACTATTCCTTGTTCCAAGAAAAGAGGGCAGTTGGCACCCCATCCTGGATCTGCCCATTCTGAACACCTTCCCGGTGGTCCCCAAATTCAAAATGTTAACTTTGCAGCAGCTGCTGCCCATGCTGACAAACAAGTGCCTGGTTAGTTACCCTAGAACTAAAAGATTCCTACCTCCACATCCCCATAAGGGAATCCTGCAGGAAATTCTTTCGCTTCAGAGCAGGCTCACAGCACTTTCAGTTCTCTGTGCAACCCTTTGGCTTATCTACTGCTCCCAGGGTATTCACCAAATGCTTAGCCCCGGCCATAGCCTTTTGCAGACAGAAAAATATACAAATTTACCCTTATCAGGATGTCTGCATCATTCAGGCAGATTGCAAAGAAAAGCTCCTCAAGGACCTCCTCTTTGTCAAAACCCTCCTGACCTCCTTTAGGATACACCGTCAAGGACAAGAAATCAAGGCAAACACCCTCCAGGAAGATCATTTTCTTTGGGAGCACTGCTGGACACAGCATCCAGGGCCTCCCTATCCCCGGAAAAGCAGAGCTTCCTGCCTCTCTGTTTTACCCAGCTGGCTTCCAGAAGTCACCTCACTGCGAGGAAGTTCCTGCAAGCCATGGGGTACATGGCATCTTGCATGCTTCTAATTCCTCTGGCCAGGCTTCACATGAGAAAACTTCAGTGGTACCTAAAAAACCTTTGGTGTCAGCACTCTCACTCTCTAGAGACCGCTCTACCCCTGATCCCCTGTATAAGAGCCAGGTTTCTCTGGTGGGCAGGGGCCTGTGCCCAGAACAAGGGTCTTCCCTTCACCCTCTGCACAACCAGGCAGACCATTACCACCAATGCCTCAGACATAGCTTGAGGCACTCACCTAGAAAGCAGGTGCACCCAAGGTCTTTGGGATGCCCAGCACCTTCCCTTACACATCAACCAGAAGGAAATGACGGCAGTACTAAAGGCTCCGACATCCTTCAAACCCCATCTCAAGCCAGGGGTTCTCCTTATCAAAACAGACAACACCACAGTAATGTGGTACATCAACAAACAGGGTGGGATCCAATCTTACCCTCTGTGCAGTCTAATCATGAACCTCTGGCTGACAATTTCTTCCATAGGACTACACCTGATAGCCCAATACCTACCAGGGATCAAAACACCCTGGCAGACCACTTAAGCAGAAACTTACTGGACCCCCACAAATGGCAGCTCCACAGAAAAATCTTTTTACAAATCACTCAGGCATGGAGCTCTCCAGAGGTGGATCTCTTTGCTTTGCATTTCAACCATCAGCTGAAAGAATTCTGTACCAGGGAGTACCACCACCTTAGGTGGATGCCTTGACCTTCCCCTGGAACACACTCTTTGTGTACGCATTTCCTCCTCTGCCTCTTATTCCCAAGGTACTGATCAAAATAAGGAAGGAGAGACCAAAGGCCATCCTCATTGTTCCAGATTGGCCCAGACAACATTGGTACTCCTTACTGCACAGACTGACCTTACAGTCTCCCAGGCAGCTTCCCCTGATCTCAGACCTCTTAACTCAGGTTGGGGGGGGGGTGCTGCACCCTGACTGGTAGACTCTCAAACTATCAGCATGGCTAATACCCTAAAGGTAAACAAGGGCCCCCTGTTAAGCAAACAGGTCCTAGACATTATCACAGAGGCCAGAAGGCCAAGCACCAGAAAATCTTACGCAGGAAAATAGAAAAGATTCTGCTCCTGGAGCCAGTCCAGAGAGGGCAATACCTCACAACCTTTCATCCCTCTTATCCTGGACTACCTAGTGGAGCTATTTAATAGTGGCCTCTCCTTCTCCTCTATTAAAATCCACGCTTCAGCCATTTCAGCTCATTTTGATACAGAACAGCCCTTGTTCTCCCATCCTTTGAGTAAACAGTTCTTCAGAGGGGCTTCTAATATCAGAACTCCCAGAAGGCCACCCACTCCTAGCCTGGGACCTGAATTATGTTTTGGAAAAACTAACTTTACCACCCTTCGAACCTACTGCTTCAGCAGAACTAAGCTATGTCTCCTGGAAGACTGCTTTTCTCCTAGCTATCACCTCAGCCAGAAGGGTTTCAGAACTTCAGGCACTGATGACCATTGAGCCCTTCATCATCTTCTATGCAGACAGGGTCTCCCTGAGGATTAATCCCTCCTTTATACCCAAGGTGGCATCTAATGTAATTCTCAACCAGGCCATACGTCTATCCACCTTTTTTTCCTAACCCTCAAAACAAGGAGGAAAGAATTCTGCACTCACTAGACGTGCACAGACAGCACAGATACTATCTGGACTGTATTAAACCCTTCAGGAAAACAGACCCAACTACTTGTCAGCTTTACCCCAGGGGCAGAGGGGAAGCCCATTTCCAAACAAACCATTTCCAGATGGATATCACACTGTATACATTTCTGCTACAGACTGCATGGGAACCCCCCCCCCCCCAAGTGTATTTGAACCCATTCCAGTAGGGCAGCCTCCACTTCCACAGCATTCCTCAGAGGAGTTCCCACCAGGGACATTCTGGAAGCTGCCACCTGGACTTTTGTCCATACCTTTACCAAGCATTACCACCTACCTCTATTTTCTAAGGCTAGGGCAGGGTTTGCCTCTGCAGTTCTGCAGGGCATGCTGACCCAGTCCTAGGTCTCTTACTAATCCTGCCACCCCTCTCCTCAGCTTTGGGAATCCTCCCACAGGTGATGACTGCAACAGTGAAACATGATTAACATAGTACAGTTGTGTACACTTACCATAAATGTAGATGTTTGACTGTATTCACTGTTGCAATCCTGGTTTCCCACCCTCCTTCCCCCCTTGTCTCTTCTTTCTTTAGGGAAGTATAAGATGTTCATGTTTCACTTTTGCAGTCATTACATTGGGTAATCTGCTGGCAGGTTGCCCTCATTCAGCCTAATTAACAAAGTATTGGGTCCTGCGTCAGTTGCTGTCCCTTCTTCCATGACGTCAGGTCGTCAGGGGTATAAAACATGCAGCCGACACCATTACATCAGTCTTTCTTGCCGCGCGGTGCCCAAAGCAGAAGCAGTTCGCAAGTGCCTGTCGGCTGATTTCTGAAAATTTCGTTTTCGAGTTTCAGATCCAAAGTCTTCAACTAAAAAGCTATGTACCCCGTTGGGGAAACTTTTTCTTGCTCCTTACCAATTTCAGTAAAAGTTAATAATTGCATTACTTGTGGGAAGCAAATACCTCATAAAGATTTTCATTTGTACTGTATTCCTTGCCTAGGCCTTGACCACAAAATACCTTGCTGTCAGTTCTGTGCTTTATTTGATCAACGCACTATCAAACGTCGGTACATTTTTGCTTCTAAATATTTTAGCTCACAATTTAATTGTCCAGAAATGACGACGGTTAGCAATCCGACTACTAGAATACCTAAAAAACGCAAAGAAAAAGACAGAGACAGGCCGTTGAGGTCCAAAACTGCCGACGACACTTCTCCTAAGCCAGTCGCCAGTTCGCCAGTACTCAGTGAGGCGCCTTCGCAGTTCTGATACCCGCTACTTCTGATTCACAGGCCTCTACTGAGACCCATTCAAAGTCCGGTATGCTGCAAGATGCTTCGATTATGGAACCCGCGGATGTCTCTACCTTGGATGAGTCTGGAGCCGCTGTGCAGGCACCAGCTTCTAAGAGTGTTTTCAGGCATACAGATTTGTATATTAGACCAACGTCATCTTCAAAACTAAGGCCAAAACCTCGACCTATGCCTAAAAAAACGACACCTGGGCCACATGTGCAGGCCCCTATGCCTAAAAATAAAATTATCAAAATGGCTGAAGATTTAATTACTCTGATCAGGGGTAGCCAACCCCCCCCCCCCCACACACACACACACACACACACACACACACATTCTAGGAGGCCTAGGCAAGATATTGATTATGAATCTTCTGAACAGGATTCTATTTCTTCTGACTTTTCTAATGCACAGGAATTGCCTATACCTACTTATGAGGACTCTGATGCAGAAGATTCCATTCCTTCTGCTTCTCCCCCTGAGGATTTTTCTTTTGGGGAAACTTTACATACCATAAGGGAACATTTCCACTGGGAAAGTCAGGATTTTTCTGAATCTAAAAAGAGACTTACGGATTTTCTTCTTCTTCCTCAGTATAGGCCTTTGGCTATACCTCCTGTTCTAGACATTGTTGATGATGTTTTTTCAGAATCTAGTATGGCTCCTGATTCTCTGCCTCTGGCTTCTTGTAAGCCAGACAGATACTACAGGGTTCCTGACTCCCACAAATTCCTTTTCAAAAATCCTTTTGCAGATCCTGAAACCATTTCTCAGGGTCCCAAGGGCGTTAAGGCTTTTACTACTAAAAATCCTACCCCTTCTGATAGAGATTCTAGGGCACTGGATAGATGGGGTAAGACTGTTTACACTTCTGCAACATTGGCAATCAGGGCTTTAAACTGTCAATTTCATATGCTAAAATATCAGCAGCATATCATGAGACTGCTTAAACAGAAAATGATGTTGATTTCTGACTGTGTGGAAAATAAAGATTTACAGGATTTATTGCATTCAGCTGAACAAGTTGGAAAACATACTTTGCAATCTGGATTTGATTCTATGGAGGCCTCTTGCAGGGCTGCTGTAACTGAGTCTGTGCTAAGAAGGCATGCTTGGCTCAAAGAGCAAAATCTGCCTGATCATGTTAAAGCAAAATTGTTGGATGCTCCTTTTCAACAGGACTGTCTCTTTGGTAATAAGGCTGAAGAAGTTCTAAAAAAGGTGGAAGATAAAGCTAAATCTATGTAAACTGTGAAAGATTTCTTAGAAGTACAACCTCCAAGATTTAGTAGACACTGGCCTACTAAGAACTGGTCCTTTCCAGTTCCTTCGAGAGCCCCTCAGGTCAAACCCAGACATTCCAAAGGCACCAGGTTTCAGTCCCAAAAGACTTTCAGAACAAAACAATGGGGTGCCTCCTCTTCCAATTATGTATACAACAAGACACCTCCCTATGGTAAGCAGTCTCAATGACTTCCATTTACACTTACCAAACACTTACCTTTTAGCCGCCCCTTTGGGGGGGAAACTGTCTCTTCATGCAAAAAACTGGCAACTTATAACCCAGGACAAATGGGTTTTAAATATAGTATCCCAGGGATACAGATTTTATTTCCACACGTTGCCAATTCCAAACGGGTGGCCAGACCTGCCCCCAAATCAGTGGGCAGAGGCTCAGAAACAAGTACTTTCCTCTCCTAAACATGGGGGCTATTCAACTAGTACCAGAAGAGGAAAAGGGACAAGGTTTCTATTCAAGACTTTTCCTGCTACCCAGAAAAGACAAATCTTGGCATTCAATTCTGGACTTATCTAGTCTAAACACCTTTCTGGACATCCCAGAAATTCAAGATGCTGACTCTTCATCAGTTACTTCCTATGCTAGGCAAAGATGCCTGGTTGGCACCTCTAGATTTAAAAGAGGCTTACTTGCATATCCCAATCAGGGAATCTTGTAGAAGATACCTCCGCTTCAAAGCAGGCCACTTGGATTACCAGTTTTCTGCACTGCCCTTTGGCTTATCTACTGCGCCCAGGGTCTTTACAAAGTGCCTGGCTCCAGTAATTGCATTTTGCAGGCAAAGAAATATGCAAATATATCCATACCTGGACGATTATCTAATTCAGGCAGAAAACAAGGACATTCTTCTAAAACATCTGGCATTTGTAAAAAGGGGTCTAACTTGTCTAGGGTACACTATAAATGAAAAGAAATCACAACTGGTACCCTCTCAAAAAATTACATTCCTGGGTGCAAGCTTGATCACAACTGCCCAGATGGCTTTCCTTACGCCAGAGAAGCAAATTCATTTGGTGACTTACTTCAAACAGGTGGCCACAAAAACCCTGCTTACTGCAAGCCTTGGGGTTCATGGACTCCTGCATTCTTCTAATTCCATATGCAAGACTGCATATGAGGAAACTTCAGTGGTATTTAAAAAGTCTATGGAGTCAGCATTGTCACAGCCTGGAGACTATGATTCCAATCATGCCTTGCCTGCACCTAGAGTTCCTATGGTGGACAGAGGCCGGCCACCAGAACAAGGGACTGCCATTCACACCACCCCCTGCCACCCAAACCCTAACTACAGATGCATCAGACTATGCATGGGGTGCTCATCTGGCAGGGAAGTGCATTCAGGGAAAATGGAGCCCAAATCAAATGCACCTTCACATAAATCAAAAAGAAATGCTAGCTGTACAAAATGCACTGACAGCCTTCAAGGACTACCTTCATCCAGGATAGTTACTGATAAAGACGGACAATACCACAGTTATGTGGTACATAAACAAGCAGGGGGGTACACACTCCTACCCCCTTTGCAGACTAACCATGGTATTGTGGAATACGGCCTTGACCTATCAAGTACAACTACAAGCTCAATTCCTGCCAGGAAAGCTAAATACTCTGGCAGATGAACTAAGCAGAAATCTCATGGACTCGCACAAATGGAAACTGGAACCATGGAGTTTCAACATGTTTGCACACAAATGGGGGAGCCCAGACAAAGATCTTTTTGCCTCACCCCAGAACTGTCAGTTGGACAAATTTTGCACAAGAACTCATCACAAAAAAGCCTGGAAAGTGGATGCTCTGTCCTTCATCTGGAAAAACCTATCAGTCTATGCCTTTCCCCCTCTGCCTCTGCTCTCTAACGTTCTACTAAAAGTCAAACAGGACAAACCAAGAATGATTTTGATTACTCCAGACTGGCCTCGCCAACACTGGTACCCACTCCTGCGCAGTGCGTCACACCTTCCTCCATGGCACCTGCCTCAGACACCTTTCTTACTGTCTCAGCAGAACAACCAAACTCTGCACACTCAGCTCCAAACTTTGAATCTTGCAGCGTGGCTAATCACCTAAATTCACCTTTAGGATCCCTCGGCAAACCTGTGATGGATGTCATTTTGGAGGTGAGAAGACCTAGTACTAGAAAATGTTATACTGACAAATGGAAAATATTCTGTGCCTGGAATCAATCTCAAGGGATAAGCACAGCAGTTTCCAACATTCCTCAGATTTTACAATACTTAACTAAGATGCTTCACAAGGGCCTGTCCTTTTCTTCATTAAAAATCCATGCCCCAGCCATTTCAGCTCATTACAGCACAGAACCTCCCCTCTTCTCTCATCCACTGCTAAAGCAGTATCTCAGAGGGGCCAAAAACTTAAGACCACCCAGGAGAGCTCCAACCCCTGCCTGAGACCTTAATTTTGTATTGGAGAAACTCACTGTCCCTCCTTTCGAGCCAGCTTCAACTGCAGACTTAAAATTTCTCTCCTAGAAAACAGCTTTCCTTTTAGCAGTCACTTCAGTTAGAAGGATTTCCAAATTACAGGCTCTTATGGCAGTGGAGCCTTTCATCATTTTTCATGCAGTCAGAGTATCTCTCAGAACCAACCCATCCTTCATGCCTAAGGTGGTATCCAGTGTGTCTCTTAATCAGACAGTTAATTTGCCAACTTTCTTTCCTAATCCACAGAACAACGGGGAGCGGATTCTGTATTCATTGGATGTGCACAGGCAACTTAGATTTTACTTAATTGGGACTAAATCTCAAAGTAAATCTGAACAACTTCTGGTAGCATTTGCTGCAGGGGCAGAGGGAAAGGCTATTTCAAAGCAAACCATTTCCAAATGGATAAGCCATTGTATTTGTTTCTGCTATAAGCACCATATAAAAACTATCCCCCAGGGGATCAGATCCCATTCCACCAGGGCTGCATCTACTTCAACAGCCTTTCTCAGAGGTGTTCCTACCGGGGACATTCTAGAAGCTGCTATCTGGAGCTCAGTTCATACTTTCACCAAACATTACCATTTACCACTTTTCTCTAAATCCAGAGCTGGCTTTGCCACTGCTGTCCTGCAGGGCCTTATAGCTGGTCCTAATGCTGTATAATTCCCTCCACCCAACCATAGCTTTGGGAATCTTCCCAAATGTAATGACTGCAACAGTGAAACACGAAGAACATAGTACAGTTGTGTGTACACTTAACATAAATGTAGATGTTCGAGTGTATTCACTGTTGCAGTCCTGGTTACCCTCCTTCCAGCCCCCTATTTTCTCAGGCTATACCTCTACTTTCTTTTACTATGCTTAAAAGCCCTTTTGGTGTATTTGCTTTTGGGTTGGAGGTATATTTTTAGTGTTTTTAATTTTGTTTGCTCCCTATTTGGGGGGCAGCTGACATCTGGGGCAAGAAAAACTGATGTAATGGCGTCAGCTGCATGTTTTATACCCCTGACGACCTGACGTCATGGAAGAAGGGACAGCAACCAACGCAGGACACAAGACTTTGTTAATCAGTCTGACTGAGGGCAACTTGCTAGCAGATTACCCAGATGTAATGACTGCAACAGTGAATACACTCGAACATCTACATTTATGGTAAGTGTACACAACTGTACTTTTCTAACGGTGGATTTTTGCCACCAGGACCACTTTACCATATTTAATTGGACCTCTGACTGGTTAGGGCAAGAAAAACTGATGTAATGGCGTCATCTGCCTTCCTTTATATCACTGATGATCTGACATCAGGCAGCAAACAGCAGCCGATGCAGAAAAACATTGACTCTAGTATTCTGGCCAGCCGAGGGCTCCCACAGCAGGGATGACCCCCACAGTTGATGACTGCAACAGTGAATAGACTCAAACATCTACATGTATGGTAAGTGTACACAACTGTACTTCCTTCCCAGGTGGAGAAAGATTTTTATTCAAGGATGCTTCTAGTGCTAAAGAATAAAAATACTTGGAGGCCCATTCTGGATCTTTCTTTCCTAAACCTGTTTGCGATACTACCCAAGGTCAAAATGCTACCACCTCACAACCTTGCTGCCTCATTTTCCTCTTTCAGGTCTAGGTAACATAGACTTAAAAGATCCTTATCACATCCCAGTTTATCCAGACTTCAGTCGTTTCTTAAGGTTGTGTGTGTTTGAGTCATAGTATCAGATTTCTGCCTTACACTTTGGACTATCCATGCACCAAAAATGTTTACAAAGTATCTACTCCAGTTATAGCTCATTACAGGCTATAGGGTATCCACATTTTTCCATTTTTAAATGACTTCCTTATCTTTGCAGAGTCTTTTTCAAAGTGTCAGGAATCTCTCACTTGGGTGAGAGATCTCTATCACAGGCTGGGATTCCAAGAGAAAATTCAAGTCTTTTATGACTCTTCCACACAGGACTGTATTCCTGATGTGTTAGCTGGACACCTCAGCTCAGTGCTTTTTTTTCCCACAGGGGAAAAAAAATATGTACACACCTCAGTTCAGAGAGTTTTTTTTTCAACAGGTTAAAAAAAATTATATATATATGTAAACATACGCGTGCTTGTGTATGTAGGTATATAGATCTGTTTATCAGGTTTCCCACGCTCACTAAAGTCACTATGAGGTAGGGCTGTACCGAATATTCGCTTTGTTTTTGCTTCGGTTCCGAATAGCAGGCCAAATAGTCTATTTGTATTCGGCTGAATAGTGGCTCTCAGACCGAATACAAATAGTGGTGACGTGTCCATGTGTCTCCGTATGTACAGTGCTGTATGTGAGTAAACTTACTGGCCCAACCAGTCTGCAGCTGTAGTAGCAGCATGGTCGGTGTCAACTGGTGGGCCATCATCCGTATTCCGTAACGTTGTACTGGTAAGATTTTACCTACCTTAACATGGAATCAATGGGGATGCTGTGTAAAAAAAAAAAAAAAAAAAACTCTGGTGGAATGTATTGAAGCGAGGTGACTGGCATCATGTTAGATCTTATGCCTGTGCATACTAGGCTGTGGTAGCGCCAGTGAGCTTTTTGACGTACAGGACCATCATCAGCATATTATTGACAACTGTGTTACCTTGTAGCTTATTTTTGTATGATTGTATTATAGCTGTAACTTAAGTGAAGTTTACATTTGGGTAGTTCACTGATGGATAAGCGAAGTCCAATTTGGAATTATTTCAAGATATGTGATGATGAAACAAAAGCAATATGCAGTTGTGCAAAGCAGTCATCTCTCGCGGAGGTGGATCAGCAAAGTCATTTACAACATCTCCACTAAATAATCATTTGTCCTATAAGCATCCTGAGGAACACAAAGAAGTCATTAACAAGAAGAAAGCAGCAACAGTAACTGGGACGTCTGACATTAAGCAGACTGGCAAGTTTCAGCAAACACTTAGTGATATGATTGGCAAGAAAAAAACATGGTCCATTCATAGTCGTGAGGCGAACAAAATACATCGTGCCATCACAAAAACGATTGCCATTGACATCCAGCCATACTCAGTTGTTGATAGAGGCTTTAAAGAATTGATTGGTGTACTTGAGCCTAGATACGTGCTACCAAGCCACAAATAATTCACTGAAAAAGTCATACCAGAGATATACAACACAGTGTGGGTCCATGTCCAGACTGCCATCAGTGAAGCACAATTTCTCTGTCTAACCACATACACGTGGACAGCACAGACAACAACAGAATCTTTCATGAGCTTAAATGCACATTGTATTGATGGCACATTTGCACACAGATCTGCCTGTTCGGGCACTGAACAGTGATAATTATGTCTCCCTAGAAACAGAACTGAGCAATTTTCTGACACAGCCCTGTGTTCTCAGAGACACTGACCCACTGAATTGGTGGAAAATGAACATGTGCAGATTTCCAACATTGTGTCATATGGCTAAGCGCTACCTTTCTGCACCACCTACAAATGTGCCAAGTGGATATCTTTTTAGTACGGCTGGTGATACCTTCAGTGAAAAAAAACTGTCTTAATGCTGACAACATGGAGCGATTGGTGTTTTTGAAAGCTAATGCAGTATTCCTGAGTTAATTGTACATCAGTAAAAAGTTTGACAGCTATTTGGTTACATCAGTAAAAAACTTTGACAGCTATTTGGTCATGGCGCCGTTGTGTTTTTTTTAGTTTTGTGGTGAATTAAATGTATATATATTATTATATACAGTAACAATTTCTTACTTTTAGCCCTGTTTGTAGTGCACAAACAGCAGAACACAGCACAGAAGAGTTTGCAAAACTTGACTTGCTGTTTAACTATTTTGTTTAGTGCTTAGTTTACCTGATGACTTGACTAAAACAACTGTTCGTATTCATATTCAGCCAAATAGTTGGTACAACTATTCGTATTTGGCTGAGTACTGTTAACCCCCTATTCTGTACAGCCCTACTATGTGTAAATTTGGGTCTCATGACATCTTTGATCCATGTGATACCCATGGCACTTCTCCACATGAGAAAGATGTAATAGTATCTGAAGTCTCTTTGGTCCAGCAGCAACAGCATCCTTTGTCTTTTCAAATCCCAGTGCTGGGGGTTATCAAAAGAGAAATCACTTGGTGGGGATGGCAAATTTCCTTAAATCTGGGTCTCCCATTTTCCCTTGCTGCTCCAAAGCAGTCATTCACCACAGATATACCTGATTTCTGCCTGGGGAGCAGTTTCAGGAGGGATAACTGTGCAAGGTGTGTGGTACACCAAGGACAGATGCAAGCATATAAATATAAAATAGTTGCTTGCCCCGATCAAGCACTTAGCTCTGTAAGTTATCTGTGGTCCCCATAACCTCTCTTAAGTTGTTACAGACAGTTTACCACTTGACTGTGGTATTAACCAGCAAGGTGGAACCAGACCATACCTCCTTTGCTGACTAGCCGTGTTAGCTTGGGATATAGCTTTACAGCATAGTCTCATTTTACAAGCATCCTACATTCTATCAGAGTGACATTGTGTCACAGACGAGCTGAGCAGGACAAGGGCAGACCCTCACGAGTAGAAACTAGATTTGGGGGTCTTCCAAGATTTGATCCATCTGTGGGGTTTTTTTCAAGCAGACCTATTTATCTCCTCTCTGAACAATTAGCTGGCAAGATTCTGATCCAGGATTCCATGCAAGTATGTTTTTCCACCCTTTTTGCTGATATCCAGGGTACTTCTAAAAATTGAGATGGAATCTCTCAAGGTCTTTGACTCCCTTCTGTCCCAGGCAACTATGGTTCTCCCTTCTGTTGGAAGTGGCCAGGGGCAATTACCTCATGCTTCCTCACAGACTGGATCTACTCACACAAGAACAGTGGTTTTAGATGCACCCTGACCCCAATCAACTTCAAATAACTGCCTGGTCTTAATTCTCTTTAGGCACATGCTTACTGAGGACATGCAGCAGATACTAATGCAGGCAAGAAAGCCTGCTACTAGAAAATCATATGTTATTAAATGGAAAAGTATTTCAGTTGGTGCTAATGACATTACCAGCATCCATTTAGGTCCATTTGTTTTCTAGTTTTACAGTGTTTGTTAGTTCTTCTTTTGTGGCTTTCCTTACTCTCCTCAACCAAGGCTTATTTAGCAAGAAATTCAGCATGTCTGCCCATGGATCCTCCTCTTTTAATACAGTCTCTCAAAATGTTTTTGAAAAGGGGTTTATGTAAGAGGCCTCCAAGAAAACAGGCGGCCCCTCCTTGGGATCTTAATGTCAGCACTTGCTCCATTTGAACCAGATAACTTGGCTGACTTGAAGTTCTTAACATGAAAAAACAGTTTTACTGATTGCTGTGGCCTCTACAAGAGTACGTCTGAGTTGCAAGCTCTTATGCTGAATCAACCGTTTTTCATTTTCTTCAGATACAGGGTTTCTTTGTGAACTAGTCCTCCTTTTATGCATATAATGGTATCCAAGTTTAGTTTAAGCCAAGCTATCCATCTCCTGGGTTTCTTTCTAGAACCTAAAACTGAGTGAGAAATGATGCTGCATACCTTGGATGCCCACAGACAACCATACCTCTCAACTGTTGAGATTTTTGCAGAATGCCTGGATTTCTGCCTCATATTTTTGATCTGTTCCTCATAAAAATAGTAGTTTTCTGGATTTTTCTAGCAAATCAGTAAGGACTGAATTCACTAAATAATGACAAGCATTTGAGTTTCAGAATTAATTTCCTTTAGAAAATGTGCAGTAACTTAAGAACCTTTCTACTAACAAGCTTCAAAGTTTATAAGAGAAATATTTAAAATTTGTCCCTATTTTTGGGACTTTGCCTTCCCTTCCATCATTTTAGTCTTTGTCCAAACGTTTGGTGCTAAGATGTTGAAAGCTATGCAGACAACTCAGGTAGCATCTTGACAGAAGTAAATCTTTCAGATCTTTGGTTCAATTGTTCATTTCTTGTGAAAGAAAGGGACAGCCTATGTCAAAATAGACTGTTGCTTGTCTAAGGCTATTATGTTTTGTTATTAAAAAAAAAAAAAAAAACTTTTCCAGGCACTCTCCAGGGTTTGGCTTCATCTATGGCTTTTTGGAAAGGGCTAGGTTCTACAAGTATTCTAGAAGCAGCCACCTGGTCTTCTGTAGAACTTGATTCCTTCTCTAGGTCTAGATCAGGCTTTGCTTGGACTATTCTCCAGGGTCTCCTGGACTCTTCTCCTTCCACTTCCCAAATGTAATTAGCTGGTATGCTCTACCCATATAGCTAAGGCTACTACAGGAGTGATGAATATGAGGAACATAGTACAGATATACAAGTAAACTTACCATAACAGTAGATGTTCAAATCATCACTGCTGCAGTAGCCACTCCTAAGCCCCCCCCACCCCAGCAACCACCCTTTTTTGCCAGGGTGTGAAAATTTTAGTTTTTGTTTCTAGCATTGTCCTTTCAGGCCTTAGCCTGCTCCACTTTGTTGACATGAAAGCTCTGAAGGGCTTGGTCCCCAATCCTCAGCTTGAACTGATTGCTGGTTTGGGTGTATAGAAGATACCCTAAAGCTTTGGAGGCTGCCATATTGCTATATCCTATGTAGAATATAATCCATATAGCTAGGGTTACTGTAGCAGTGAACATTTGAACAACTATTGTTATGGCAAGTTTACTGACACAGCTGTACTTTTCTTCTGCTCTTCACTTTAAAGTTTTATGTTATTCTTTGTGTTATAATCTTCTTACCATAGAACGCATCTGCTTTCATCTGTTTTTGTATGTTGACTGTGCTTTGAATTACTGCATGCTGTAGGCATCTTTTTGTGTCCATTCTGTAAACAATTTTAATGTGCTGCTTATTTCTGAGTTGTTTGTAGTCTTAAATTCCCAATAGTCAACTTCACAAACGTGTATAAACTATTTTTGACTTTTGCTAGCTTTTTTCAGTGATGTGACAAGTTCATACCCCCTTCTACCTTTATGGCATGTTACTCCTCACACACACACACACACACACACACACACACACACACACACACACACACACTCTCTCTCTCTCTCTCTCTGACGTTCTTAACTATGTAGATAATTGTGTTGCTGCTTTACAGCTCTTTACATTTTTGCTGTAGTACTGCTGTTGTCTTCGTGGATTAAACCCATTTACATGAAGGAAGGAATTATGGATGGATCGTCTTAAAATGCCTTTCGTATTTTTACATTTGGATTCCTGTATCTTTTTTTTTATCTAGTGTAATCTAACCCAGGTCTCATAATACTGTTAATCAATAGCTGTAGCGTTTTGTGAAGCTGATATTTTTTAACTACAGACATGTTTCTTTTCTTTTAGAGTTTCAGAATTTTTCTGGTTTTATTTTATTTAATGTATTTATTGATTGATTGATTCATTCATTGCTATGTTGGTCATACTGACGCTTTTAAGCCACAAGCCAGGCTCTAAGAAGCAAAGAGAAGAATCCAGTCTTGCATCAACAAGAAAACTGAATATTTACATTAGTGTAAGTTTTGTGAACATATAAGAATACTATGGCAACCACAAAAGTCGAGAGGCCAGTGTACTGATAAAACAAACACTTCTAGCGCCTCAGCTGTGAAACCTTTACAAAGTATACTTCTACCCACAAACCTTGTATATACACATTCCAATTACACTGAATTTAAATGAATTAATTAATTTTAAGTGTTTAATTATTTAATGTAATTGGAGTGTGTATATATAAGATTTGTGGGTAGAAGTAAGTATACTCTATAACGGCTTAACAGCCGAGGCGCTAGGAGATTTTATTCTTTGTGTTTTTTTGTTTTAGTAGTGTGTTTTATCAGTACACTGACCTCTCAATTTTTGTGGTTGTCATCGTTTGAAAAGAATTGTGGTATGTAATATTTGGGCATGGCCAGTGAATCGTTTAGTTCACTACAGAGAGTTTTTAGAGAGATGTCTTCAGAGTCCACTCAAAGAACTATTGAAAGTTTCCTGGTCCATTCGGGAGAAGGAAGTATGTCTCCAGCACAGTTGGAAGGTACAGAACAAACTCCTTGCACTTGTAACAGTGTGGTTCCTGGTATCCTTAATAAATGGGATTAAGAAAGGACAAAGTGGCTAAATAATCAATTTTCATCTATAGGTAAATGTGTGGAGGCACCTGTGGCTCCGGAGGTTAAGGTACTGTTTGAGAAAATGGAAAAACTGCTTTATAAAGAAACATTGTTTTTTATGAACTTACAAAGCCTGCAAAGGTGAAACTTAATATTATACAGAGGGGCTTATGGGCAATGAAAAGCCCCTCCATTAAGCCCATCCATTTGATTCAAAGAATGAAGAGGACAAACAGTTTCATGCTCCATGGATAGCTGCAGCACACAGGTGTAGTGTAGAATGGGCAAACATCTTGGTGTAGAGGGATATTGTTAAAAGGTAAAAGCTTACAGAGGAAACCAGGACTGTGTGTTGTGATATTATTCAGAAGATTGGTAGCAATATTTTAGAACAATACCTCACCGGGGCCAATGAAAGATGGCTAAACTATGAAAGGGAACTTGTGGAAAGTAAAAAAAAAAAAAAAAAAAAAAAAAGTCAAACTGATTTGTGATTTGCAGGATTATGAACGCAATCAGACATTCATGTTTTCTACAATCAAAAGAAAAAATGCAATCATGTTAGGTTTGAAGGTGAACAGGAAGGAGGAAGACAGCAGAAAACATCATATATATTGGTGGGAAGTGTAGCGTCTTCCACGAATAATGAAAATGAGGATAATGGTGAATATCCTCACTTACCAGTGGCAGGAAACCCGGAATATTTAAATAGAACTTATCGTGGCAGGAGAGATTTTAAAGGTGACAATAGAAAAAGAGCGAGACGTAATTATGAGAATAGACCCGACTGTCACAGAGATCCAGTGTACAACTCACGAACATTTAAAAGAGGTAAATGACAGTGATAAAAATAGACAAATAGAGTTTTTATGATTATAATGTAGATGATTAACTGTATAATTTTCTGGTTGTTTTTTGTCAAATTATGACATTTCTGTGCTTAATAGAGACTTGAAATTTATTCCTACAGCATTACCTAGAATACATAAAGTGAAATGTGAAATTTTTAAACTCGTTAGGAAATTGCATTTAAAGGACTATTTTAAAGGGAATTTAAATAATGAAATCTGAGAGTGTAACAATAATGAATATGACGCCAGTGAAGAAAGTTTTTTTTTCATGTAACTCAGACCAGGAATCCAGTGCCTATTGTAAACTGAATACAGAAGGTATCGCATATAAAAGTGACTTTATACTTCCTTTCAGAAATGAAGTAGTGCAACAATTTTCATCATTGTTAAATTACAGTGTGGAAAAATAATTTAAATTATTTAATAGTAATAGAAAGTAGATGCGGTGGTGGTGCTGTGGTAGTGTTGCCGCCTCATAGCAAGACGTTGTCCCGTTCGATTCTCAGCTAGAGCGTCTTCTGTGTGGAGGCATACGTGAATGGGGCATGCCTTCGTTGAGGGTTGTGCATCAGGGCTGGTAACCCGGTACGTAAAAATCCACTACCAATCATTAGCGGACTGGAGTTCCGCTGTGGTGACCCCTAACCGGGAAAAGCCGAAAGACACAAACAAATAGAAAGTAGATTCAGTATAACCTGAATAAAAATGGATGGCAAAGTCTGCTAGGTTTAAGTCAGAATAGGAAGTTTATAATTAAACCAGCAGACAAAGGAGGCAAGTTAGTGATTTTACATTTTATTTAGTATTTAAGGATGTGTTACAAACACCTAAGTAACAATGAGGTAAATGAAAGGATAGAGGTTAGAAGTTTACAATAAGGCATTGATTGAGTATAAGAAAATGCTGATTAAAGGTCTGAAGCTAAAATATTTTTCTTTGGAAGATGTGTAGTATAGATTTAATAGTAAGAATTGTACCATGGCTTATTTTTCCTGTGTACCAAAAATTCACAAGAGCTTGCATGACTCACCAGGTCACCCTATTTGTGTCAGCCTGTGGATATTTTACTCATAAATTGTCATTCGTTTTACATAACTATTTATTGACTGAAGTTAGTAAGCTGCCATCATATATCCAGAGATGTGTTTTTGATTTTAAGGAAAAAAATAAAAAATGGTTTAGTACTATGTATTTTATAGTTGTAGATTTGGTAAGCTTGTACACAAGTATCAAACATAGAAATGGTTTGGAAGCAGTATTATATTTTTAGGTGATGTTCCAAAAACACATTATATTTAAGAATTGGTTATGTTTTATTTAAATAATATGTTTGTGTTTAATTGGGAAATGTATAAACAATTGCAAGGTATGGCCATGGGGGAAGCTTTTGCCTCATGTATGCTAATTTATTTATGGGTCTATTTGAAAGTTGTCGTATTTATACTATTGTCTTTTTTAAGTAACGTGTTACAAAGTATTATAGATTTATAGATGATATAATGTTCATTTCTGGTGGGGGGGATGTGAAAAAATAGCGGAAATTTTACACAATTTGCATAATAACAGGTTTGATATTTGTTTTGATGGCTTACAGGTCGGCAAAAAAGTAGACTTCTTAGATATTACACTAGAAGGCTTGAATGAAGGTATGATAAAGACCAAGATTTTTAGAAAATTTGAGCAATGTAGTCATATTTTGCATGGACAAAGCTGTCATCCCCCTCATACATTGAAATATGTCCCTTTTAATGAATTTTTGAGAATAAAGAGGTTATGCAGTGATGAAGAAGAGCGTCGACAAGAAATAGGAAAGGCTACCAAGATGTTCTTGAATAGGGGATATGAAGGAGATATCATTCATGCAGGCATTAAAAAAGTGTTTGAAGGGCAAAAAGGTTCTGCTTACAGGGGAGAAAAGGAGTAATAAGGAAGGAAAATTTAAGTAAGAATGAGGAGCAGGAGCAGATATTCTTTGTAACAAAATACACTCTTCTGTGAGAGCTTAGTCTTATTAGATGTCATTGGGATGTTGTGGGGAAATGTAAAAATTTGAATTTTTTTACGTAAAAAACAGGAACAATGAAAAAATCAAACCACCGCCGGCTTTACCATAAATTGTTGTTACAGCTTGCCAAAAGACCAGATAAACTCATTATAATTGCACAAAAGTCCAGCCACTCGTAAATAAAAACAAAAATTTAATGAACAATAAAGGACACAAACAGCGAACTGGGATTGAGCGCGCTTTCATCTGCTAATACCAGACTTCATCAGAATCCATGTTTGTTAGCTGTCACATGCCTTATATACTTAAGTAAAACAATTAAATATTCAATCAATCAATTAATTCAAAATATATTATTTCAGAATGAAATCAACTCTTTTTAAGACAGTTTTTTCAAAAAAACATGTTTTTAAAAAAACTGTCTTAAAAAGAGTTGATTTCATTCTGAAATAATATATTTTGAATTAATTGATTGATTGAATATTTAATTGTTTTACTTAAGTATATAAGGCATGTGACAGCTAACAAACATGGATTCTGATGAAGTCTGGTATTAGCAGATGAAAGCGCGCTCAATCCCAGTTCGCTGTTTGTGTCCTTTATTGTTCATTAAATTTTTGTTTTTATTTACGAGTGGCTGGACTTTTGTGCAATTATATTGAGTTTTATCTGGTCTTTTGGCAAGCTGTAACAACAATTTTAGTCACAGGATATACCCTTTATGGTAAAGCCGGCGGTGGTTTGAAAAATTTGAATTTTAACAACAGTAATTTACTCTGTATCTCTCATAGGAGAGGCAGGAGTGTTAAGGATATGGTAGTACATAGGAGGTTTAGCCTTCCGGAGGTGAGCAGTAGTGAGGAGCTATGTACCTTCCTTACAGCAAGTGCACATGTTGTGAATTCATAGTAAACAGCTTCCCAGATAAAAATGGGAAGAAGTTTCAAGTGAAAGGTGCATTTAGTTGCACAACAGAGGGATGATATATCGGCTGAGATGTCCATGCAAGAAATTTTGTATAGGAGAAAGTAAGAGAAATTTCTCAATGAGATTAAAAGAACACATTAGAGAGTTAAGGAAAGAAAGGGTAGACAGCCCTATAGCTGTTCATTTTCAGAAATATAATAGTATTCCATTAGGTTTACAAGCTACTATTTTGGAACAGGTAAATAAGGAACATTGTGGTACAGGTAATATAAAAAGTAAATTAAGGAGACAAGTCAATTTTTATTTTGAAATTTGGTACTTTAACTTCAAAAGGTCTTAATAAAGAATGCGATTGTAGGTGTCTCTTGTAATGGAGTTTCAATGAATGAATGAATTTTAATTGTTTAATTATTTAATAATGTAATTGGAATGTGTATATATACGATTTGTGGATAGAAGTAAGTATACTCTGTAAAGGCCTAACAGCCAAGGTGCTAGGAGATTTTATTCTTTGCATTTTTTTTCTTTTAATAAGGTGTGTGTTTATCAGTACACTGGCCTCTCAATTTTTGTGGTTGCCATCGTTTGAAAAGAATTATCTTATATAATATAAGAATACAAGTTTACATTTACAAAGAAAGAGACTGGTGCCTTTGATGTCCCGTAATGAGCACAGTGAACTCCTCACAGCTTGAGCTCCTCCCTTCCTACCCATATCCCCCTGCACCTGTTGTCTTCTCTCGATCGAGATTGCCCTCATTAGACCCTGAAAATCCATATACACCAAAATATACCAAAAAAAAAAAAAAAAAAAAAATATATATATATATATATATATATATATATATATATATATATATATATATATCCCTGTTCTGTGTCTTAGGGATTGTCAGCTTTTGCTCTGAAAGGGTCTAAATCAGCATTCACTATTTTAAGCGTTTGCTTATTTAATATAGACCCTAATATATATATATATATATATATATATATATATATATATATATATATTTTTTTTATATATATATATATATATATATATATATATATATATATATATATATATATATATATACACACACACACACACACACACACACACACACACACACACACAAAAGACAATAAGGTATAAGTAAGATCTCTAGTTATAGGCCCTTACAGATCCCTCGTACATGACAGTTTGGAGGGGGAAGGAGTGTGTATTGTTTCTGTGTCCAGGAAAGAGAGATGAGAGAAATCTGATGTTCTTGTAAGTATATAGCTTATGTATTTATCAGGTTCTGTTAAGACACTGGAACAGTAGGACAAAGTTACCAGGTAATAAAACTCTGAGAATGGTTGCTGCAAAGGATGCTTTCTTTCTGGAGACATGAGTCAGGACTATGATGTTTAGGAAAGGTATGTAGAGAAGACAAATTAGCTGCTGCAGTAATTTCATCTAGTGAGAAAGGTTTCAGAAAAAGGCCTTTATGAGGAACAGGAAGTCTTTTACCAGTTGAAGTGGAACAAAAGGAAATGCAATATGAAGTATTTTCTGATGTAACCTTGGTAATCTTGACCGAGTGTGGAAACTGAACAACTGACAAAAGATTGCTCATCATTCCTGTAATTCTCTGTGTGATCCAAGTATAAACACAATTGTCTGCGATTATTCACTCAATGTAGCAGATATTCCCCCATTGGAGTATTTAGGGAGAAACAGAGGCAGGTAGATACTTTGGTTCAATTTAGGCTGAGTTGCCATTTTGGGCATGAAAGAAGGTTTTGTCCTAAGTGTTATCCTGTTTGGGTGAAAAACAGTCAAGTTCCAAAAGCTCTTCTAGCAGAAGTAATGGCTACTAAGAAGCAGTGTTCCATGACAAGAACCAGTGGTCCACTGAAGCAGCCACTTAGAAAAGGGATATAGTCAGATATTCAAGCACAAAATTAAGGTCCCAAGCTGGGACTAATCTACTCAAGGAGGCATGAAATGAAAAGCTCTTTGAAGTGTGATCTGCTAATGAATGGTTTGAAAACTCTTTGTTAAACCAGGAATTTAATGCACCCAGTAGCCATCAAGGAAAACTCCACTTTATTTGAATCAAACACCAGCAAAATCCATTAGTTGTTAAGCACTTTCATCATAGACAATGACTTCATCAGAACAAGAATAATTCACATGGCCAGTTTCTACAAAATTCTGCTCATTTGAAACGTTGGAGTTAGACGAGAGGTTTGGATGAGAAGTATATATAGACCTCTTCAAGCATGTGAATTATCCACTAAGACTGGACTAAGGATCTTTTATGCCCCACATTTGTACGTGGATGTGAAAGGATTCCCAGTAGATCGTATGTGGTCAGCACCCCCATAAGGTCTTTGTTGGCAGTGTTCTACAATAAACGTGCCTGGACTGTTTTCCTGGTGGCGAAGGGTCTTATTTCGTGACTGCTTTACGTTGTGGTTCCAGTTTGTTTGCAGATCCTGTTTTCAGTGTTATTTAATAATATACATTATTAATATACATATTTAAGATGTACATTAATTTCTAAACATTTTCAATATATAGCACTGCAATTGAATTCTGAGAATAAATGTGCAGTAGCTTTGTGTGTGTGTGTCTAAGAATGATGTTTTATTTTACATTTTAAGACATATGAATTACACAGGATGTTGAAGGATCTGCATTGTGCATTGTCACAGTGTTGTCCTGTTTTTGTACAGCATGTATTTCTAGATGCAGGCAAATATATGCATATTAGTTATGTCTGCTTTCTTCTTTCCCTAGACACCTCTTCATTCTCTGACGAAGGGAACCCACCAGTTCTTAACAGCAGTATCCAGGATCCGGGTACACTTCTTCTATTTTGCTTTACTTTTAAATTGTGTTACTGTGGATTTGATTCTCCCATCTTCCCTTCATGTTATTAAAGTTCCTATTAAACAGACTTTAGCTTATGCAGCCTCTCTTAACATTTTAATAGACAATTCCATCATGTTAAGGATGTATCAGTTTGAGTATTTAGCGGTACTTTTATAATTATGGATAAAATCTGGTAAAAGCACCTACCCCTTAGAGATGTCCTAGCCACTTTTTTGTTAATGGTAGTTAACCTTATAAGAATGGAACCCCTTTCCCCCCACCCCCAGACCCTTTGTTTCAGGTTTGAATTTTTATGTCCTGATTCTCACAATAGCTGTGGGCCTGTGGTGGTTTTATGTACTCTTACTTTACAGCCATTTTCATAGCAGAAGGAAAGAAGTACTGGTGGGGCTATAGCCCCAGTTGCCAGCTTAAGTCTGAAGCTAGGCCAGCTGTAAAAACTAAGTTTTTTTTCCAGCATCCTCCTTCCAATTATTTTGTGGTCTCTGTCTTTTTCAGTGTTTTAGATCCACTTGTGTGCATGCCATCTGGTTATTGGGAAAAAGTATATATTTTGCTTAGCTAGAGTATGTTTACATTACCAGAACATCTTTGGTCTGTACTGTGGTGGAAATTCCAGGGAAGAACAAATACTTCTCAGATTCATTCATTGGTTGATTACTGACTTAATCCATTGCAGGGTTAGAGATAAGGTGAAACCTGTCCCATTACTTAGTGTGTGCAAGGCATGAAAACTCATTAGATGTTGCATGAGCGTACACACACACACACACACACACACACACACACACACACACACACACACACACACACACACACACACACACACACACACACACACACACACACACACACACACACACAGACACACACACACACACACACACACACACACACACACACAGACACGCACACACAGACACGCACACACACACACACACACACACACACACACACACACACACACACTAAGCAGACAAACACTCTCACACTGTGTGTGCACCTGTGGGTAATTGTGAGGAATAATTCTTTACCTACACAACATCTTTGAGATGTGGAAGGAAACCAGAGCAGGCTGTGAAAAACCATGTTGGCTGTGCCAGGGAAGATGTGCAGATTCCTTACACAAGGCACCCCAGCCAAGATATTAACTGGAAAATCAAGTGATGTGAACCAGTAATGCTAACCAGCACCATTGTATCACCCTGACTGTCAGATTAAGTTTCTTAAAACAAGTTTATTTACTGTTTGTTTACTGAGTGAGTAGGCTGGTCACATTGACCCTTTTCAGCCATGACACAGTTTCGTTGAGCAGATAACATACAAAATTTGTTGTACAGAAAAATCAACAAGTGGATGTACAGACATTATAATCTAACCAAGGCAATGGTTGTCAAGGAGTAAATACCACATTGAATACAAGTCAGTACCACAGAAAAGCAATCACATTACAGTTATCTTGGAGATATTTAAGTACAGTATGTAAACATTATGTACAGTGTACACACCATTTTTGTTTATAATGTATGAACAGAGTCAGAGTTATTTGAATTACAAACCATTATCCTTAAAGCAAATATGTTTGCTTTTATTTATGAATTGCTTTGGCAGTGTTTTAATTCTTTTATAGCAGAGAGTACTCTAGCTTCATTAGGTAGATAGTTCTAGGGACCAAGCATGAGAAGGCTTTTTTGCCTACTGTATTTTGGAATATAAGGTGGATGCATGAGACCGGTTATTGAGCATGCCAGGACTTCTGAAATGAGCTGTAGTAATTTTCCCTTACCTCCCAACCCCCACCCTGCGATGGCTGTAGAATAAGTGAAACAAATCACTGGTGAATTTGGTGGCGAGGCACTCTGTGAAGTTTTGACCTTGGAGCAGTAGAATATCTTACTGAAGCTGATGCATTTGTCTAGAACTGTGAGGGGATAATATGCTTTGGAGAATGAGCTGAAAGAAGCCATTTATTTACTCAGAAGACTTAATAGATCAAAGGGAAGAACTGTAGATGTTCTTTGTGTTTAACTGTTGCAGTCGTTATACTTGGGTTATCCTGCCAGAGGTAGCCCTCAGTCGGCCCGAATACCAGAGGCTTAGTATTTCTGCGTTGGTTGCTGTTGCTCCAGGACTGACATCAGGTCAGCAGTGGTATAACATCAGGCAGCCGATGCCATTACATCAGTCTTTCTTGCCAAGGAGCCCGAAGCAGAAGCAATTCGCATGAGTGCCGGTCGGCCACTACCTGAGTTTCATTTCTGAATTGAAGTTGAAGTCTTCTAAAGCTAAGTACCCCAGTGGGGATCCTTTTTTCTTGCTCTAACCGATGTCCGAAAAAGTTAACAATTGTCTCGCCTGTGGAAAGCAAATGCCACACCGAGACTTCCATTCTTACTGTGTCACCTGTTTAGGCCCAGACTGCGACTTACCTCACTGTCGCTTTTGTTCAACGCCAGAACTATACGTTGTTGGGCCCTTATTGTAGCTAAATATTTTTGCTCTCGGTCCCCGTATTCCAATATGGCTTCTGTAAGCCATCCAACTACCGATCTTCTGAAAAAATGTAAGGCTATAGACAGCGACAGACCGCACAGATCCAAAACTGCCGACGACGCTTCCGTTACGCTAGTTGTCAGTTCTCCGGTCCTCATTGAGGCACTTTCGCAGCCCCTGATGCCTGCTTCTGTGGATTCACAGACCACTACCAAGACCCGTTCGGAGTCCGGTATGCCACGAGACTCTTTTTTTTTTTTAACTAAGGATCCTGCGGATGTCTCTTCCTGGATGGGTCCAGAGCCGCTGAGCAGGCACCAGCTTCCGAGGAAGTTCTTTGCGCTACTGATACTTGACACAAACAGACGACTTCTTTTCCGTCTTCAGTTCTTTCTAAAACTACCAAGTTTCTAAGGCCCAGGGTACAAACTGCGCCTAAAAAAACGACGACCCAAGCTCAGGCACCTGCTTCCATGCCTCGATGCCAAATGCTTAAAATGGCAGAAGACCTTATCATGCTTATTAGGGGAAGCCAGCCTACCCCTTCCAAAAGAAAGAGACTTGTCCCCAGCAGTTTTATCTGACCAGGAGTCCGATGACTCTGAGGTTTCTGAATATGAAGACATGCAACCCTTATCTGCTTATGAGGATTCAGATGCAGAAGAATCCATTCCTTCTGCCTCTCCTCCAGAAGATTTTTCATTTGGTGAAACCTTACATACTTTAAGGGAGCATTTCCAATGGGGATGTCAGGACTATCCTCAGTCCAAAAAGAGACTCAGGGAATTCTTAGATTTACCACAGCACAGACCTTTAGCCATTCCTCCTGTCTTGGATGTTGCGGATGATGTCTTTATGGAATCCAGTTTAACTCCTGACACCCTTCCTCCTGCTCCCAGGAAACCTGACAGGTATTACAGAGTCCCTGACTCTCTCAAATTCCTTTTTAAAAAATCCTACTGCTGACCCAGAGGTCATCTCCTAAGCACCTAAAGGAATTAAAGCAACCACAGCTAAGAATCTCACCCCTTCGGACAGGGATTCCCAAGCTTTAGACAGATGGGGTAAGAAAGTATACACCTCAGCAACTCTTGCCATTAGGGCACTAAGTTGTCAGTTCCACATGCTGAAATACCAGCAACTTACCATGGAACTCCTCAAACAAAAAATATCTACCTTTCCAGTTTGTGCAGAAAATAAAGAATTACAAGAGCTTATGCATTCTGCAAGCCAAGTTACAAAACACACCTTACAATGTGGCTTTGATGCCCTAGAAGCATCTTGCAGAGCAGCAGTCACTGGTTCTGTACTTAGAAGGCATGCATGGCTTAAGGAAAAGACCTTGACAGACCATGTTAAATCAAAACCTATTGGACGCACCATTGAACAAAGACCATTTGTTTGGCACCAAGGCAGAAGAGGTCTTAAAAAAGATGGAAGAAAAAGCTTAAATCTATGCAGACAGTTAAAGACATCTTACAGGTCCAGTCTCCGAGAGTCAGTAGGCATTGCCCCTCCAAGCACTGGTCCTTTCCAGCTCGCTCCAGGCCAGCTCAGCCAAGACCTAAGGGAAGCAGACCCCCCAGACAGCAGTCCCAGGGAATACAGAAATCAAAGCAATAGAGTTCCTCCACTTCAAAAACAGGGAGTGCTAAGCCACCCTCTTATGGAAAGAACTTACAATGACTTTACACCTTCACCCCTTACCTCTATCCACTCTCCTCCCATGCAAACAATTGGGCCTCTATTACCAACCACCGAGGGGTCCTTAATGTCCCAGGGATACAAATTTTATTTCCACACTCTGCCAACCCCAAAAGGGTTCCCAGATCTTCCTCCAAACCAGTGGGCAGAGGCCAGAAAAACAAGTCCATTCTCTGCTCTCCATGAGGGCAATACAGCATGTTCCTGCAGACCACATAGGCTAAGGTTTCTACTCCAGGCTTTTCCTGGTACCCAAAAAAGAGGGCACATGGCATCCAATCCTCGATCCATCAATTCTAAACACCTTCCTGGTGATACCAAATTCAAAATGCTCACCCTACAGCAGCTTCTTCCTATGCTTTCCAAGAATGCTTGGTTAGCCACCCTAGACCTAAAAGAGGCCTACCTACACATCCCATTCAGGGAATCTTGCAGGAAATATCTTTGTTTCATGGCAGGATCTATGCACTTTCAGTTCTCTGCACTTCCCTTTGGCTTATCCACTGCTCCCAGAGTTTTCACAAAATGCCTGGCTCCAGCCATTGCTTTTTGTAGACAAAGAAATATTCAAATTTACCCCTACTTAGACGACTGCCTGACTCAGGCAGACAGGAAAAGCTGTTACACCACCTGACCTTTGTAAAGGACCTACTGACCTCCCTAGGGTATACTGTAAATGAAAAGAAATCAAAACTAGTCCCCACTCAAAAATTGTATTCCTGGGAGTAAGCCTGGACACAGCATCCAAGATGGCATTCCTTACTCCAGAAAAACAAGCTTACCTGACAGGCTACTTCTGTCAACTAGCCACTAGAACCCAGTTAACACAAGGATAATCCTGCAAGCTCTAGGGTTCATGGCCTCCTGCATTCTACTCATTCCATATGCCAGACTGCATATGAGGAAACTACAGTGGTACCTTAAAAGCCTTTGGTGTCAACACTCTCAAGACCTGGAAACTATCATACCTATGATACCCTGTCGAAGGAAAGATTTTCTTTGGTGGGCAGCAGCATGTAACCACAACAAGGGTCTTCCCTTCTCACAACCCCACTCCACCCAGACCCTCACCACAGGTGCATCAAATTATGCCTGGGGTGCACACCTGGATGGCAGATGCATTCAGGGCCATTGGAGCCCAAATCAAGTAGATCTGCACATCAACCAAAAAGAGATGCTAGCTGTGCAGCATGCTCTGACAGCTTTCAGACCCCTACTGTCCTTGGGGCCTCAAAATAGACAACACCACAGTGATGTGGTGTATCAACAAGCAGGGAGGAACTCACTGTTATCCTCTCTGCAGACTCGCCATGACCATTTGGCACATGGCTTCAGCCATGCAAATTCACCTGCTAGCACAATTCCTGCCAGGCTCCTTAAACTCTCTGGCAGACAACTTGAGCAGAAACCTGCTAAACCCACATGAGTGGCAGCTAGACCACAGAACCTTCAACCTTGTAACCCAGAAGTGGGGCACCCGAAGATGGACCTCTCTGCCTCCCACAACAATAACCAGCTCAGCACATTCTGCACCAGGGAACCTCACAGCAGGGCCTGGAAAGTGGATGCTCTATCCTTCCAGTGGGTAAACCTCTCAATCTATGCATTTCCCCCCACCAGTAATTTCAAGGGTACTGCTCAAAATAAGGGAGGAAAAACCAAGGGAAGTCTTGATTACCCCAGACTGGCCATGCCAGCACTGGTACCCACTGCTGCACAGCCTGTCACCCCTGCCACCATGGCACCTACCTCAGATCCCAACACTCCTGACCCAGAATTGACCCAATTGTAAACCCTGAACCTGGTAGACTGGCTTATTCCCTGACCTCTCTTCTAGCTTCCAGCCTTAGCAAACAAGTCCTGGAAATTATATGTGAGGCCAGACTAAAAAATCCTATGCTGACAAGTGGAAAAGGTTTTGCACCTGGATCCAGGCTAAAGGAGCTGAAACAGCACAGCCCTCCCTACCTCTTGTACTGGATTATCTAGCAGACCTGCTACACAGGGGCCAATCATTCTCTTCTATTAAAATTCCTGACTCTGCCATCTCTGCTCATTACAGCACAGATCCACCTCTCTTCTCACACCCTCTCATCAAACAGTTCCTAAGAGGGGCTAACAATTTAAGGCCACCCAGAAGAGCTCCTACCCCAGCTTGTACCTTAACTTTGTGTTGGAAAAGCTCACCCTACCCTCCTTTGAGCCTGCAGCTTCAGCAGAGTTAAAATTCCTCTCTTGGAAAACAGCCTTGCTTCTGGCCATCACTTCAGCTAGAACAGTTTCAGAGCTACAAGCACTCATGGCTGTAGAGCCCTTCATCATTTTCCATGCTGACAGGGTCTCCCTCAGGACTAACCCAACTTTTATGCCTAAAGTGGTGTCCAGTGTGGCTGTCAACCAATCAGTTAATTTATCCACCTTTTTCCCTAACCCACAAAACAAGGGGGAAAAAATTCTGCATTCTCTAGATGTGCACAGACAGCTCAGATTCTACCTGGATAGGACTAAATCTTTTAGGAAAACTTGAACAATTGCTAGTCAGCTTTGCAGCAGGGGCAGAGGGCAAGGCCATGTCCAAACTAACAATCTCCAAATGGATAGCACACTGCATCCATTTCTGCTACAAACATTCCACCAGGGCAACCACCACCTTTGCCGCTTTTCTCAGAGGGGTCCCCACCAGGGACATCCTGGAGGCTGCAACATGTACCTCTGTTCATACTTCACAAAACATTACCACCTTGCATATCTTCTCCAAATCCAGGGCAGGCTTTGCAACCGCAGTCTTGCAGGGCATCCTAGCCAGCCCTCAGTCTTCTTGACTGCCTCCACCTTTTTCTTCAGCTTTGGGAATCAACCCAAGTGTGATGACTGCAATAGTGAAATACGAAGAACATAGTACAGTTGTGTACACTTACCATAAATGTAGATGTTCGCGTGTATTCACTGTTGCAGTCCTGGTTTCCCACCCTCCATTCCCCCTTTTTTCCTAAGGCACAGACTGTATACTTTTTTATTTTTTGTATGACGTGTCCAGGATGCTACCTTCCTGGGTTAGCCTTCTTTTGGGGGCTCCTGACAGTTAAGGCAAGAAAAACTGAGGAAATGACATCAGGTGCCTCCTTTTATACCTGACGTTCTGACATCAGTTTTACAACCGGTGGTAGCCGGCGTCATATACCAAGGACTCTGGCATTTGGGCCGACTGAGGGCTACCAGGAGCCGGATAACCCATATGTGAGGACTGCAACAGTGAATACACTCAAACATCTACATTTATAGTAAGTGTACACAACTGTATTTTCAAACCTATAATTCTAAATTAATATTTATAATGTTTTCTTAATCACAAAGCAGAGGTCATGAAATATAGTGCATTTTACTGTTTTATAGTGTATTGCACATGCAAGCTTCTCATGACTGATCATAAGCTCGGTCAACTAATTATTAATTGGGAGGTATCTTGATTGGTGTTTTAGTAAAACTGGAATGTGTAATTCACTTTGAGCTTACTGTTTTGTAGCCATTTATTCCTGGAAGTGTGTGCTTTTGGCAGATGAATGACAGTGGATACTAGGGAAAGGCAAAAATGCAACAGCCTGAATAATGAGGTGCTTAACTGATGGTTTTACTGCTGCATTGTTTCATCAAGATGTAGATGTTATGCATGCTTTAATGCCACAATTCATGAAATGTCCTGATTTATGCCTACCTCATTATGCATGCACACCAGTAACTACTGTGTGCTAGTCTAAGGAGAAGTTGTTGTTACCAGTAAACATTATATCCTTATCTAAGAATCCATTTTGCACATTGCTTTCATACCATGTTGTACACTGACAGTGGATAACCATGTAGGTCTCTGATGTTCATCGTGTTACCCTGCTGCAGTCATCACACTTGGGTTATCCTGTCGTCAGGCGGTCCCGCACTCGGCCGGAATTCCAAAGTCTTGGTCCGGCGTCGGTTGCTGTCTCCTCTTCCCTGACGTCAGTACGCCAGGGGTATATATAATGCAACCAACGCCATTTTCTTCAGTCTTTCTTGCCGCGCGGTGCCCGAAGCAGAAGCAGTTCACAAGTGTCGGTCGGCCGACTCCTGAGATTTTCGAATTCGAATTTCAGACTGAAGTCTTCTATAAAGCTAAGTACCCCATTGGGGAAACTTTTCATGCCTCAGACCGATGTCAGAAAAAGTTAACAATTGTATTTCTTGTGGGAAGCAAATACCTCATAAGGATTTTCATTCTTATTGCATACCTTGCCTAGGCCCAGACCACGACGTCACTTCTTGTCGGTTTTGTGCTAGGTTTAATAAGCGTACTATTAAAAGACGCTTTGATTTCACACGACGCTACTTCGGTAGGAAATTTAACTACACCATGCCGTTGGAGTAACCGACTACCGGCGTGCACAAAAAACGCAGGGATAAGGACAGACAGCCCAGGCCTAAGCCAGATTCCGAGGCCTCGGCTGATCCAGTCTCCGGTTCTCCAGTCCTCAGTGAGGCTCCGACACAGCCCCTGACTACCGCAGATCTGGAACCCGAGACCGCTACGGAAATTTTGACGGAATGTACCAGGCCGACGCAGCCTTTTACTTCAGGCCCTTCCGACGACTTTGCTTCAAAAGACGTCGGTGCTACAGAAACGCCATCGGTTTCTGAAGGCATTTTCAGACCGACGACTCTCACCATTAAAACATTTTCTAAGTCGAAGACTCCTTCTAAATCTAAAAGGGCTGCACTTCAGTCTCCTGTTCAAAGCCCTATGCCTAAGAAACAGATGCTCAAAATGGCTGAAGATTTGATTTCTTTAATCAGGGGTTCACAGCCCCCTCCTGACAAAAGGCCTAGACAAGAGGAAGATTATGCTTCTTCTGAGCAAATGTCCATTTCTTCAGACTCCTCTGAGGACCAAGACTATTCCTTTTCTCCTTATGAAGATTCTGATGCTGAGGACTCTATTCCCTCAGCTTCTCCTCCTGAAGACTACTCCTTTGGGGAAACTTTACACACTATGAGGGAACATTTTCACTGGGAAGGTCAGGACTACTCTGATTCAAAGAAAAGGCTCAGAGAGTTTCTTTTACTCCCCCAACACAGACCACTTGCCATCCCACCAGTTTTGGACATTGTGGATGATGTCTATTTAGAATCCAGTTTCAACCCAGACTCTCTACTTCCTGCTCCGGCTAAGCCTGACAGATACTACAGAGTGCCTGATTCCCACAAATTTCTTTACAAAAGCCCAGTAGCTGACCCAGAGACTATCTCCCAGGGTCCCAAGGGGGCTAAGGCTTCTATGGCCAAAAACCCATTACCTTCTGAGAGGGATTCCAGAGCACTAGACAGATGGGGGAAAAAGGTTTACACCTCAGCCACACTAGTTATGAGGGCACTGAATTGTCAATTTCATATGCTTAAGTATCAGCAATTTCTAATCCCTCAGTTAAAGCAAAGAATAACCACTCTCCCTCAACAATCTGAATTGAAAGAAGTACAGGATCTGTTGCACGCCACTGAGTAGGTGGGCAAACATACCTTACAATGTGGGTTTGATTCTTTGGAGGCCTCCTGCAGAGCAGCTGTCACTGGGTCTGTTATACGTAGGCATGCTTGGTTAAAGGAACAAACTCTGCCTGATCATGTTAAAGCAAAACTACTAGATGCTCCCTTACAGCAGGATGTTCTTTTTGGAGTTAAAGCAGAAGAAGTTTTAAAGAAAATGGAAGATAAGGCAAAATCTATGCAGACAGTCAAAGATTTCCTACAAGTACAACCCCCTCGCTTCAGCAGAAACTGGCCAACAAAAAATTGGTCCTTTCCAGCCACTGACAGACCGCAGAGGGGTAAATACAGACGCCCAAGGGGCAGAGGACAACCACAAGCCCAGTATAAACCTCTCCAATGGGACACTACAACACAGAAGGGAGGAGAAGACAGGTCACAATCCACCAGAAGGCAAACTCAATGACTTGCACCTCATCTGGCCAGGCAATACTCTCTTGGAAGCCCCCTTGGGGGGAAAACTCGCACTTTTTGCAGACAACTGGCACATTGTCACAAAGGACAAATGGGTCCTAGACATAATTTTACAAGGATACAGATTCCATTTTCACACCTTGCCAATGAAAAGAGGAATGCCAAACCTGCCACAAAATCAATGGGCAGAGGCACAAAAGCAAATTACAGCTCTCATGGACATGAGAGCCATTCAACTGGTACTTACTCGAGAGCAAGGCCAAGGATTTTACTCAAGACTCTTTCTAGTGCCCAGAAAGGACAATGCCTGGAGACCAATTCTGGACCTTTCAGTTCTAAACACTTACTTACAAGTACCCAAATTCAAGATGCTAACACTACAGCAGCTACTTCCCATGTTGGGCAAGGAAGCATGGCTAGTAACATTGGACCTCAAGGAGGCATACCTGCATGTCCCTATCAGACAAAGTTGCAGAAGATACCTCCGTTTCATTGCAGGTTCAACCCATTACCAATTTTCTGCACTGCCCTTTGGCTTATCTACTGCGCCCAGAGTTTTCACAAAATGCCTGGCACCAGTAATTGCCTACTGCAGACAAAAAGGAATTCAAATATATCCATACCTGGACGACTGCCTCATCCAAGCAGAAAGCAAAGACATACTCTTACATCATCTGACCTTTGTAAAGCATCTACTAAACTGTCTGGGGTACACAGTAAATGAAAAGAAGTCAAAACTAGTACCCTCACAAAAAATGACATTCCTGGGTGCCAGCTTGAATACAATGGCCCAGAAGGCTTATCTTACGCCAGACAAGCAACTACAACTGACTCAATATTTCAAGACAATGGCAACAAAGACCCAATTAACTGCAACAAAAATTCTGCAGGCTTTGGGCTTCATGGCATCTTGCATACTAATAATACCATTTGCAAAGCTGCATATGAGGAAATTACAGTGGTACCTAAAAAGCGTATGGTCTCAACACAGCCACAGCTTGGACACAATGATATCACTCATACCCTGCCTACAACAGGAATTTCTATGGTGGTCACAGGCATGTCACCTCAACAAGGGTCAGCCTTTCACCTTGCCCCCAGCCAGGCAAACTATCACAACAGATGCTTCAGACTACGCCTGGGGGGCACACATGGCAGGACAATGCATTCAAGGCCTATGGACTGCAGATCAAAGAAATCTGCACATAAATCAAAAAGAGATGCTAGCAGTACAGAAAGCTCTGACAGCCGTCAAGGATCTATTACATCCAGGACAACTTGCAATAAAGACGGACAACACCACAATAATGTGGTACATAAACAAACAAGGGGGTACACATTCCTACTCTCTATGCAGGCAAGCAATGATCTTATGGAACACAGCCCTGGCCTACCAAGTCCAGTTACAAGTTCAGTTCCTGCCAGGACAGAAGAACACATTGGCAGACTACCTCAGCAGAAACATCAAAGATCCCCACGAGTGGAAACTAGATCCACAAATATTTGCAACGACCTCAGCAGAAACATCAAAGATCCCCACGAGTGGAAACTAGATCCACAAATATTTGCAATGATAACTCAAAAATGGGGCCTTCCAAACATAGACCTGTTTGCCAGTCCTCAAAACTACCAACTGACAAAATTTTGTACAAGGACATTTCACCATCAAGCTTGGAAAGTGGACGCTCTCTCTCTCAGTTGGAAAAACCTGACAGCATATGCCTTCCCTCCATTACCTCTCCTCACAAAGGTTCTTTTGAAGGTCAAAAAGGAGAGACCACGACTGATTCTCATAGCCCCAGACTGGCCACGCCAGCACTGGTACCCGCTATTGAAAAATATGGCCCACAGCCCACCATGGATATTGCCTCAAATACCCCATTTGCTCACACAACAAAACAAACAGATTCTTCATGGCCAGTTCAAAACTTTAAATCTGGCTGCATGGCAAATCAACTAAACATCCAACCAGCTCCTCTTTCACAAGCAGTTCTGGATGTTATTCTGGAAGCCAGGAGGCCAAGCACCAGGAAGGCTTATTCGGACAAATGGAAAAGGTTTTGTGCCTGGAACCAAGCTAAAGGCCAAGACGCAATTCAGTCTCACATGCCTCACATTCTACAGTATTTAGCTGAGATATTGCACAAAGGACTTTCCTTTTCCTCAATTAAAATCCATGCTTCAGCTATTTCAGCTCACTACAACACTGATCCACCTTTATTTTCACATCCTCTTCTAAGGCAGTTCCTCAGAGGGGCAAAAAACATTAGACCACCCAGGAGAGCTCCTACACCAACATGGGACCTCAACTTTGTTCTGGAAAAACTAACACTACCTCCCTTTGAACCAGCTTTCTCTGCAGATCTTCAGTTCCTATCATGGAAGACTGCCCTGCTCCTAGCAATAATTTCAGCTAGGAGAGTCTCAGAGCTACAGGCACTAATGGCAGTGGAACCTTTCCTCATTTTTCATCAAGACAGAGTTTCTCTACGAACTAATCCTTCCTTTATGCCTAAGATGGTTTCCAGTGTAGCTTTAAATCAAACCATCCACTTACCCACCTTCTTCCCCAATCCACAGAACAAAGGTGAGAGACTCCTGCATTCCTTGGACATTCACAGGCAACTTCTTTACTACTTGGACAAAACTAAGGTTTTCAGAAAAACTGAACATCTCTTTGTATCCTATGCTACAGCTTCTCAAGGGAAGGCTATATCTAAGCAAACCATTTCTAAATGGATAGGTCATTGCATACGTTTCTGCTATACCCATCATGGAAACCAGTTCCTGCTACCATTAGATCCCACTCTACCAGGGCAACAGGTACCTCTACAGCCTTTCTCAGGGGGGTTCCAACCAAGGAAATTTTAGAAGCTGCAACTTGGAGTTCAGTACACACCTTTACCAAACGCTATCACTTACCTCTTTACTCTAAGTCCAGGGCAGGCTTCGCCACTGCAGTTCTGCAGGGCCTTATTGCCTCCACTAACCCTCTGTGATACCTCCCCCCTACCTTAGCTTTGGGATTCAACCCAAGTGTGATGACTGCAGCAGGGTAACATGATGAACATAGTACAGATGTTCATCGTGCATACAGCTGCAGTCATAACAGATGGGTTCTCCTGCCGTCAGGCGGGTCCTCGGTCGGCCGAATTCCAAAGTCTAGGTCCGGCGTCGGTTGTCGTCGCTTCTTCCCTGACGTCAGTGCGACAGGGGTATGAAAGAACCAGCCGATGCCATTTTCTTAAGTCTTTCTTGCTGTGCGGTGCCCGAAGCAGAAGCAGTTCGCAAGTGCCGGTCGGCCAGCTCCTGAGATTACGAATATTTTGCAACCGAAGTCTTCTTGAAAGCTAAGTACCCCGTTGGGGAAACTTTTCTTGCCTCAGACCGATGTCAGACAAAGTTAATAATTGCATTTCTTGTGGGAAGCAAATACCGCATAAGGATTTTCATTCCCTCTGCATTCCTTGCTTAGGCCCAGACCACAACGTTTTGGCCTGTCGTTTTTGTGCTACATTCAACAGACGAACCATTAAGCGTTGGGCGGAGTTCGCCCAACACTATTTTGGCAAAAAATTTAATTACATTATGTCGTCGGATACTCCGACTCCAGTTTTGAGTAAAAGACGCAAAGATAAGGACCGACATATGAGGCCCGCGGCTTCTACTGACACCACGCCAAAGCCGACTACAGGTGGTCCGGTTCTCAGTGAGGCACCTACGCAGCCCCTGACTACCGACGACACTTCATTGGCAGAAGACTGAGGAAGACTCCCCCTCCTCGGACCAGGCCTCTATTATTTCAGAGCATTCTGATGACCAGGAACATTCATACTCCCCTTTTGAAGATTCTGATGCAGAGGAGTCCATTCCCTCTGTTCTCCCCTCCTGAGGATTACTCTTTTGGGGAAACCTTGCATACCTTGAGGGAACACTTCCACTGGGAAGGCCAAGAGTACTCAGACTCCAAGAAAAGGCTTGAGGATTTTCTCTTGCTCCCTCAGCACAGGCCTCTGGCTATACCTCCTGTCTTAGACATTCTTGATGATGTTTATTCGGAGGCCTGCCTTAACCCAGACTCTTTACCTCCAGCCCCAGTCAAGCCTGACTCACACCAATTCCTATACAAAAGCCATGTGGCTGACCCAGAAACTATCTCACAGGGTCCCAAGGGAATTAAGGCCTCCACTGCTAAAAATCCATTACCTTCAGAGAGAGATTCCAGAGCTTTAGAAAGGTGGGGGAAAAAGGTATACACCTCTGCCACCTTAACCATGAGGGCATTAAACTGCCAGTTCCATATGTTAAAGTACCAACAGTTTCTGTTATCACAGTTGAGAAGCAAAATGTCACAACCTGAACAACCAGACTTGAAGGAGTTGCAGGATTTGATGCATAGTGCAGAACAAGTGGGTAAACATACCTTGCAATGTGGTTTTGATGCTTTAGAGGCCTCATGTAGAGCTGCTGTTACAGGATCAGTCATACGTAGACATGCCTGGCTCAAAGAGCAAACCTTACCAGATCATGTCAAAGCTAAGTTACTAGATGCCCCTTTGCAAAAAGATGTATTATTTGGTGTTAAAGCTGAGGTGGTATTAAAGAAAATGGAGCAAAAGGCCAAGTCAATGCAAACAGTAAAGGATTTCCTACAGGTACAACCTCTACGTTTCAGTAGAAATTGGCCTTCCAAAAATTGGTCCTTTCCAGCCACGGACAGACCCCAAAGAGGTAGATACAGGTGCCCGAGGGGCAGAGGGCAATCTCAAGGATCGTTTAGAGGCAGACAATGGCAAGCTCCTGCACAAAGAGGTGGTGAGGATAGTTCACAGCCATTCAGAAAGCAGGCCCAATGACTTTCCCCTTTGCATGCCAAGCAAGGCTCAAATGGCAGCACCTTTAGGCGGAAAACTGGCATTATTTTCAAAAAATTGGCATATTGTCACAAAAGACAAATGGATCCTGGACATTATAAACAGAGGCTACAGATTCCATTTTCACACCCTTCCAAAAATGAGAGGCATGCCAAACCTGCCACACAATCAAAGGGCAGAGGCACAAAAACAGATTTCAGATCTCATGGACATGAAGGCTATTCAAGAGGTACCCACACAAGAACAAGGTGAAGGTTTTTACTCCAGACTATTCCTGGTACCAGGGAAGGGAAAACATTGGAGACCTATTTTGGACCTATCCATCCTAAACACATTTTTACTCGTGACAAAATTCAAGATGCTCACATTACAGCAGCTTCTTCCCATGCTGGGCAAGGAGTCTTGGCTGGTAACATTGGACCTCAAGGAGGCATACCTGCATGTCCCAAACAGACAAGATTGCAGAAGATACCTCAGATTTCTTGCAGGTTCAACCCATTATCAATTCTCTGCATTGCCCTTTGGCTTATCTACTGCGCCCAGAGTATTCACAAAATGCCTGGCATCAGTAATTGCCTACTGCAGACTTCAAGGGATACAAATTTACCCATATTTGGACGACTGCCTGATCCAAGCGGACAGCAAGCACATTCTTCTGAAACATCTGGCTTTTGTAATAAAGCTGTTGAATTCTCTGGGATACACAGTCAACAAAAAGAAATCAAGGCTGATACCCTCACAGACAATAATTTTCCTGGGTGCCAACTTGGACACAAACACCCAGATGGCCTACCTCACGCCAGAGAAACAAAGGCAACTAACTCAATACTTCAGAACACTAGCAAATTTCACCAGGCTGACTGCAAGGAAAATCCTGCAGGCTCTGGGATTCATGGCATCTTGCATCCTAATAATCCCATGTGCAAAGCTGCATATGAGGAAACTTCAGTGGTACCTGAAAAACCTGTGGTCTCAACACAGCCACAGTTTGGAAACAATAATACCACTGATTCCATGTCTTCAAAAGGAATTTCTGTGGTGGGCTCTTGCATGCCAAAGAAACACAGGTCTCCCATTCTGCAAACCTCAAGCAAATCAAGTCATCACAACAGACTCCTCGGACTACGCCTGGGGGGCGCACATGACAGATCGGTGCATTCAGGGCAAATGGGCCCAAAAAGAAAAGCACCTACACATCAATCAAAAGGAAATGCTAGCAGTAATAAATGCTATTATGGCTTTCAAAGACCTTCTGCATCCAGGTCGACTATTGATAAGGACAGACAACACCACAGTAATGTGGTACATAAACAAACAGGGAGGAACCCATTCATACCCCCTGTGCAGGCTGGCCATGTCTCTTTGGAACATGGCTCTGGAATTACAAATCGAGCTTCAAGCACAGTACTTTTCAGGCAAGGAAAACACGCTGGCAGACAACCTAAGTAGAAATACGACAGATCCACACGAATGGAAGTTGCATCCTCAAGTTTTTACAGAGATAATTCGAGCATGGGGAAGGCCAGACATAGATCTCTTTGCCTCCCACAAAAATCACCAATTGGCAAAATTCTGCACAAGGACCTTTCATCCACAGGCCTGGAGAGTGGAAGCACTCTCTTTCAGTTGGACAACAATGACAGTTTATGCCTTTCCACCTCTTCCTCTGCTGCCCAAAGTTCTATTAAAAGCCAGAGCAGACAGACCAAAGATGATTCTCATTACTCCAGACTGGCCAAGGCAACACTGGTACCCACTCCTGAGAAGCCTGACGCATTCCCCACCATGGATCCTACCTCTAATGCCTCTTCTTCTGACTCAGCACAGCTTCAAAACTCTTCACAGTCAGCTGAAAACACTCAATCTGGCCGCATGGAAGATTCCTTAACTTCACCACAGACCCTACTCTCCAAGGAGGTGCAGGATGTCATTTTGGAGGCCAGAAGGCCTTCTACTAGAAAAGCTTACTCCGCAAAATGGAAACGGTTTTGTGCCTGGAATGAGAAAAAGGGCCAGAATCCTGGAATACTGAATTTACCTCAGATATTACAGTATCTAGCTGAGCTGCTAAGCAGTGGACTTTCATTCTCCTCCATCAAAATCCATGCCTCAGCCATTTCTGCAGAATACAATACTGATCCTCCTTTATTCTCTCACCCCCTCTTAAGACAGTTCCTCAGAGGGGCTAAGAATATAAAACCCCCAAGGAAACAACCAGTGCCTGCTTGGGACCTCAATTTCATTCTAGAAAAACTGACCTTGCCTCCTTTTGAGGGAGCTCCCTTAACAGAACTGCAATATTTGTCCTGGAAAACAGCCTTCCTTCTGGCTATCACCTCAGCTTGCAGGGTATCGTTACTACAAGCCCCCATGGCTGTGCAGCCTTTCATCATTTTCCATCAGGACAGAGTTTCTTTACGAACCAATCCATCCTTTATGCCTAAGGTGGTATCCAGGGTAGCTTTGAATCAGGCTATCCACTTACCTACCTTTTACCCTAAACCTCAAAACAAAGGGGAGAGACTACTACACTCCTTGGACATCCACAGACAACTGCGTTATTATTTGGACAGAACAAAGCCTTTCAGAAAATCAGAGCAACTCTTTGTGTCCTATGCTGCAGGAGCTCAAGGGAAGCCAATTTCAAAACAGACAATCTCAAAATGGATAGCCCACTGCATACGTTTTTGTTACTCTTTTCATGGTAAAACTGTACCTGCAGGCATCAGATCTCACTCCACAAGGGCCACAGCTACCTCTGCAGCTTTCCTCAGAGGGGTTCCTACCAAAGATATTTTGGAAGCAGCCACTTGGAGTTCTGTGCATACCTTCTCCAAACACTATCACCTGCCATTATACTCCAAAACTAGAGCAGGCTTTGCCACTGCAGTCTTGCAGGGCATCCTGGCTCCTCCTAGTTCCACCTAGTGCCTACCACCCCTTTTTTTTTTTTTAGCTTTGGGATTCTACCCATCTGTTATGACTGCAGCTGTATGCACGATGAACATAGTACAGTTTTGTACCTACCATAAATGTAGATGTTCGAGTGCTAATACAGCTGCAGTCCAGGTTTCCCTCCCTCCTTCCCCTCTTGGGACAGGCTATTGGCTAACACCTCCTCATACAACCTGATTGGGGTATTCGTTTATGGTGTATTTGCTTGCAACTACTGTTTTTTGATTATAGTGCATTGCATTATTACATAAATTTATGTATTGCCTTCCTTCTGGGAGCATCTGACATCTGGGGCAAGAAAACCTGAAGAAAATGGCGTCGGCTGGTTCTTTTATACCCCTGTCGCACTGACGTCAGGGAAGAAGCAACGGCAACCGACGCCGGACCTAGACTTTGGAATTCGGCCGACCGAGGACCCGCCTGACGGCAGGAGAACCCATCTGTTATGACTGCAGCTGTATTAGCACTCGAACATCTACATTTACGGTGGGTACAAAACTGTACTTTTTGTACCTACCATAACTGTAGATGTTCGAGTGTTCACCCTGCTGCAGTCTAGGTTACCCTCCCTCCATCCCCTCTGTTCTACTGGCTAAATCTCTGCTATACCTTACTGATGTATTTGCTTATAGCTGAAGGGATTTTGTGTTTGTGCAGTGTTCACTCCATTTGGTACTAATTCTGACCACCTTTTTGGGGGCACCTGACATCTGGGGCAAGAAAAACTGAAGAAAATGGCGTCAGTTGCATTATATACACCCCTGGCGCACTGACGTCAGGGAAGAGGCGACCACAACTGACGCCGGACTAAGACTTTGGAATTCCGGCCGACTGCGGGACCGCCTGACGACAGGATAACCCAAGTGTGATGACTGCAGCAGGGTGAACACTCGAACATCTACATTTATGGTAGGTACAAAACTGTACTTTCCACCCCTTCCAGTACTCATGGCTGCGTCGTGCTGTACTGAGTTGCGTGGACATTGTGTTACAGAACATTTGACAGCCTTTGGCTGCATTTCCAAAGCTGTATCCTGCAGAGAAACACCCTTGTATTGCCTGCATTATATAGTGCCTCTGCATTGAATTGTATTTCATTACTCATCACTTGTTATGGCATTGTAATGCAAACCTAGTCTGTGATGTTTGAGTCTGCTTCTCTTTAGTTATGTCAGCCATATATTCAGCTGGCTGCCTTTGCACACGTGTGTACCACAGGGTTCATTGGTATAGTGATGTGCACTTGTCAGGCAGTGCAGAAACACTCATTTTTCTTAATTATGCAAGACTTTGACATGGACCTTCAGATGTGCAGCATCCCCTTCCACTGTTTATCATGTGAGTGAATCCCCCTAGTAAACATAAACTTTGTCTTCTTTCTTGCATTGAGTAGTACGAACAACCTGTAAAAGCTTTATCTGTATCAAGAGTTACTAGTCATGATTTAAAAGAGATGTTGGTCTGTATGATGAAGGAAGGCGCTGAGCTTTATCTTCTTTAGGAGTCACTGTAACCACATCTACTGTCAATGATTCATCTATTTTCTTAGTCTTTAATAAATAAAAAAGTAAGTACTACTACTAGATTGGACCTTGCCAGTTATGAATGCAAAATCCAAAACTAACATGGCAGACCAATGCTACCTGGGTTTCACCCAAGTCTGTTAAAAGTTTCGTTCAGGTCTTCCACTATAATCACTTGCACCAAACTGCTTGCTTTCTCCCTCATAAATTTTGCTAGCTCTAAATTCAAAAATAAAAAAAGTCTTATTTCAAGTACACTTTCCCACAATTACTTTGAGATTCATATAGTCTTTCATAGTATTGTCTGAAATGCTCAGCTATCAATACCAGATTTTATCATCACGCTTTCATTCTTCACTCTTCATATTTTGCTCCGTTTTCTTGTGTCTTCTGCTACCAAATTCAGAACCACTAATAATTGTTTGGGAACCCAGATATTTTCATAAGTGTTCATCTTACTTTTTATATAACATCCCCTCCAGTTGCTATCTTACCAAATTCAGCTCCTCTGTAACAAAATCATCACCTTCCTTTAACTTGTATTGCAGCTTCTACAATTTCTGTGTCAGTTGCTTCACTTTTTTTCCCCTTTATAGCTTCTAATTATCTGGGTCACGTGGTAACATACCTCAGTTTTTAACTGCACCTTAAATTTGTGCCACTCTGTTGATAACATTTCTTGCTATATTGAATTATTCCTAAATGTGTCTTTTTAAGAAAAACTAGTGTGAAATTTGTAATGTATTTCCAACAGGAAGGTTCCACGCATACCATTAAAAAAATGTCCGATGTTAATACCACAAGAACCTTAATTTTATTCAGTTGATGTAAATGCTTTTGCGTCGTTTGTTTCCTCAGGTTTATATTGCTTCATTGAAGTGACTAGCCATCGAATCACCATTCATCAAACTTAATCCTTCAAAAGCTAAATTTGTTGAACGTTCACCCACCTGGGTGGGTTTTATATTTGTTTTTTGTGACTGTTGCTAGGTTGGCCCACTATTTTTTTTTCCCCTGGGAAACAATTTGCTTAAATGAACGTTCAACAGATTTAGCTTTTGATGGATTAAGTTCAAAGAATACGACTATCAGTTAGTCACTTTGACGAAGTGATATAGACCAGTTTCCTCTTCATAGGATTCTCTCTGACATGTATTCAAATAATATGTACACAGTACCCCAGATAACTGTTTTCTGTAAGCTTTTTCCTTCCATAACATCAGATTAAGCGCTGTAGATTGGACTTGACCCCATTCATTCCACAGAAGTGGGTGTTTGTCGAATGGTGGGTGAGAGCTGTCAAGAGGACCATTATCTAGGCAGTCATGAGGGTTGTTTAATCCCTTAGCAGAATTACAACCAAAGTGGTTAGAAAAACATTCTACCTTGCACACCTCATCATGAAGGGATTCACATCCAGATCCAAGGATGTCATTGTACCCCTATACTCCTCCCTCATCAGACCCATGATCGAGTACAATGCCCCATTTGGTATGTACCTCACCCGGCATTTGCAACAGCTGGAGAGACCACAAAAGTACCTCACCAAGAGGATCAAGGGTCTCCAACATATGTCTTATTCTGCCAGACTAAAGAAACTTCAGCTCTATTCAGTAGTATACCGCCTGCAGAGAGGTGATCTCTGCCTGACGTACAAGGCCATGTTCAATCAGGATTTGATGGACATGCTCCATCTCAAAAAATCCAAATCCATCAGGACCACGAGAGCTAAAGACTTAAACCTTGGTACAAGTATGAATAGGACATGCTGGAGGGATAGATTCATAACCCAGAGGCTTCCCATGCTTTGGAACAAGATCCCAGTTCATATTAGGCAGAGCCCCTCACTGGCTCTCTTCAAGAGAAATCTTGATGAGTGGATGGGAGATCGTAAGTTTACCCCAGGGGGTCACATCTGTGTCACTGCTAGACAGGGGCACAGTAAACTAATTATATTATATAAGGTTACCTTCATTGTGTTACTACTAGACAGAGGCACAGTATTCTAAATTTATTCTGTACATTTTTGTACCATTTCATGGGGTGGCAAAAGCCACATCACTATGGCTAGGCTTACAAATGCCCCAGGGCAGATAGCCTAGTACTAAACTATGAAACAACAATGAGGGGACATTCCCCTGTGCAAATCGGTCTTTTTCTGTTGTCTGAATAGTGGTTTGCTTACAGTCCAATGAATAACTCTAATTTTACAAGGGCTGTCAATGGTGCAAGAGAATTTTTATGCACTTCCAGTACATCACACCCAACTGGGCTGCAGTGGGGGTAGAAGACTGCTGGCATGCCTCCAGTCCCATGAATAATTTACATTCCCAGTAGAATTACTAGTGGAAGAATAACTCCCATCTGACTAGAGAAAATTATTTCATATTACCTAGGGAGGAATCTCCATGCTAGCTGAATTCCAGCAATGAGGATATATTTTATATAGGCCCTAAGGTCTCCTCTATTTTAGACTCCAAAAAAAAAAACATTTGACAGTATCCCACTGATACATTTTTAAGGACTCTTTTACTTGTGAAAGATACACCCCACTCTGATTGATTACATTACAGCGACCATGAAACAGTGGCAAACAACTCTGCAGTTAAGCCACGATAAAAGACAAGTTATTATTCATAGGTTCATAGGTTGGTACTAGGCTGTTGGCCCTAGGACCTATGTAAGCCTAGCCAAAAAGGTACCCTGGCTTTCGCCACCCAAGAAAATTATTTTCCTGTGCCCCTGTCGAGCAGAGCCACAGAAGTGATCCCCTGGGTGAATTTTCTATCTCCCATCCAGTCATCAAGATTTTTCTTGAAGAGTGCTAATGAGGAGCTTTGTTTGATATAGATAGGTAGTTTGTTCCAAAGTATGGTAAGTATCTGGGACAGGAATCTATCCCTCCAGCATGTTCTGATTGTTGTGGTTTAGGTCCCTAGAGCGTGTAGCTCAGAGGGATTGGGATTGCTTTAAGTGGAGCATGTCCAACAGCTCTGGGTTTGACATAGCTTTGTATGTTAGGCAGAAATTGCCTCTGAGTAGGCGATATGTGACGGAGTAAAGCTGGAGTTTTTTGAGACGGTCTGCGTAGGACATCTGTTTGAGGCCAGTAATCCTCTCTGTGAGGTATTTCTGCACCCTTTCCAGTTGTTGTAGATGTCTTGTGAGGTACATACCAAAAGGGGCGCTGCATTCCATAATGGGTCTAAAGAGTGACGAGTAGAGGGGAACAATGACCTCTTTTTTCCTAGATGAGAAACCTTTTGTGATGAGGTGTGCCACGTAGAAGGATTTCCTGACTACTGTGGCAATGTGATTATCAAAGAAGCGACTACTGTCCACCTGTGTCCCAAGGTCTCTTATCACACATTCGGTGTTAAATAAACTACCGCCTGTGTGGTAGTTCATGGGTACAGAGTTTTTAACAAAAGTGATGACAGTGCACTTTTTGGCATTGAGCTTGAGGCCATGGGTTTGGCACCAGGTGTCTGCCTCAGTGAGGCCCTTTTGTAGGATGTCAGTATCGTTGGGAGTTTCGATTATGGCTCCTAGTTTGCAGTCATCTGCGAACTTCGTTAGCCAAAGACCTTCTGTGTTAGCCTGTACTTCAGAGAAGTAGATACCAAACAGGAGAGGATCCATGACTGAACCCTGTGGTACTCCACTTGTCAATGGTCTGAATTCGGACTTAGAGTATGCTACTTTCACAGTGTGGGTTCTGTCAGTGAGCCATTTGGCAACCCATCTTGTGACATAGGGATTTATACCTGTTTTAGTGAGTTTATCTATAATTTCAGAGTGGGGGATGGTGTCGAAAGCCTTGGCGATAAAAATCCAAAGGGGGATGTTCCAGGGTGACTCTGTCACTGCTGCTCTTTTGTCTTGCCCCTTAACCCATTAAGCTGTCTGCATGGCTGTAGTTTGGCTCCCAGAAAACAACAAAATGTAAAGATAACTTCTCTTCTTTTTGTAGACTATTTAAAACTGTATAGTTTATCAGATCAGATGAGGGACTGAAAGTATAACTGCAAGTGGTCAAAACTTTCAGATGCTATAAGAATTCATTTGGTCTTGATAAATGTGCAAAAGCAACCGTTGAAGCAGGAAAGCTGCAGCACCAAGAAAACGGTTTGTGACAGGAATGTGATATAAAAGAACTTTAGCAAGAGGGTGTGTATAAATATTTGGGAACTGATGAAGGATTACAATAAAACATGAACAAATGTGAATAAAACTTATTAAAGAATATATTAGAAAATGTTAATACTGAATGCAGCATTAACCTCTAAGAACAAAGTCCAAGCTATAAGCCAATTTGCTCTTCCTGTCCTAACATACAGTTTTGGAGTAACTGACTGACCTCAAAAAAATGTTAGGTTGGACAGGAAAACAAGAAGTATGCTTCATGATTATCAAATGATCAGTGCGTACCAAGACTACCCTGTTCTGAAGGAGGTATGGGCCTTCTCAAAACTGATAAGTATAGATCTGCAGTTGTAGGACTGCATGCATATCAGCCGACCTCACAAGACCCAAATGTACTAGTGAAAGCTTTAAAACATGAGGAGAAAAAGTTCAAGGTGACTTCCCTGCTTAGTTTAGCAGAAGCATGTCAGTGTCACAAAGGAATGGAAATGAAACAAAAAGTAGATAAAACTCCGACTGCAACTGAATGTGCCAAAAAAAACAAAACAAAAAAAAAGAATATAGGCTAAAGGACCAGAAGAGAAGGCAAGAAATGTGGAAAATGCATAAATATAGTTGCAAGTTTAGAAAATTCTTGGAACAACCTGATGTTGATCAGGATCGAATGCAGGAATGGTTAAGGAGAGGTGAATTTAAACCAAAAAGCGAAATGTTAATATTGGTGGCCCAAGATGGTGGACTACGTACACATTAGTTTATCATGTCCATTGAACATGTGACTAGAAACAGACAAATGTAGGTTTTGTAAAACAGAAGTGGAAACAGTCACACATCTTGGTGCTGGTTGTGATATACTAATGGCAAAAGGACTGTATACTGAAAGACATAGTAGTGTGGCAAGACTTTTGCATTGGGGATTGTGCAAACATAATATTGAAGTAGCTGAAAAACACTGGAAATGTGAGTCACAAAGCATTATAGAAATTGATGAAGTTTATATTATGTGGGTTCACCCATTGCCAACAGTTCAAAAAATAGAAAACCAGATGTAGCAGTCCATGAAAAGAAGACAAAAGTAGCATCAATCATTAAATTTGCTACACCCAGTTATTATAATGTCTTGCATACAAAGAGAGACAAAATCATAAAATACCAGGATTTGTAGGCAGAAACAAGGGCAGTGTGGAAGAAGGATACCCAAACAGTTCCAATAGTAGTAGGAGCAACAGGTCTTATAAGAAAGAATTTACAGTCGTACTTAGATATGCTACCGGTGTATGCAACTCTGTACGAATCTCAGAAGGAGTCATTACTTGGCACATTGTGGGTGCTGTGAAGAGCACTTCTGGCTAACATCAAAGATTGAAACAATACTAATTTCATAAACTTTAATCATACTTTGACTTAGGAATGGGCTTCATTCCCTTCATGGTATTTGAAACCCAGAAGACTTGGAGAAATTAAAAAAGGGAGACACTATGTCTTGCCCCTCACAAGAGCATTATGCCTTGCATCTGCAACAAAGGCTACTGTTTGTATGGCTTGATGGCCAAGCACCCTCTCTGGCTGTTTTGTGCATCATTGCCCCACTTTTGAGGGGTTGTGGCATTACATGACGATCCACCTCCAACCTTCTCTGAATGGGCATTCTCTTCCTTCCTGTGCCAGCCCTAGTGGATACCCAAACCACTAGTCCATCTTTGGCCACCTTTGTTGTAGTCAGAATTTATCCTTTTATGCTACAATGTGTCCTGTGTGCTTTAGTTAATTTAATATTAGATGCTGAGGTAACACCCATTATAGTAATCTGTATTTTCATGTGTGTAGTGCTTCTTGAAACTAATTTCAGGGCCAGTTGTTACACGTTATAGTCCCCCATGTACATTGTAATCCTTTCCTGAAGTACAAGCATTTCACTATTTCTTTTTTTTTTTAATTCCGAGTGTGTAGTCCTTAGTAGAACATGTACACTAAATGTCAGTAGGTTGCAATAATGATGCACACAAATAACCCTTTTCTCCTACACAACTTATTTTTGTATTTACTGTTACACCTTTAATGTAAGGTGACAGCTGCACAAAGTTAACATCACACCTCTGTTCAGTGCCCCCTCGAAGACAGCAGTCTCTAAAACCTGTACTATCTAGGCACAGTGTCATGTTCACTTTCTTTCAAATTGTTTCTTCCACTGCCACTGCCTATGATTTCAGCTTTTTTCAGACGTATACAAGCTATATTCTTTTTCTTTGTTTTGGTTAAATTACTTGCATTGCATTTCATTGTCATGAGGTGTCATTCCTTAGATCACTGTGGCAGTATTTCAAACTGTTGGGTTGCTTGCCAAGTAACCTGGACGTCTGGCTGGAGTACCAAAGCCAAAACCTTACATAGAACCATATGTCTGCAATATGACCCAAGTCCGCAAGCGTAAAGGTTAGTAAGCAGATGCAGTTATTTATTCATTTACTTGTCTTTGTTTACTGGGAAAGTCCGACTGGGTAATACCCATTTTCATTGCAGGCCTGGGGAGAAAAGATCTATTTGCTTACATTGCATTATACTAAGTTCTAGTCAAACACGTAGTAATTATTTCTGTTTACATTTATACACAAACAGGAGTTACATTTATACTTATACATTCTAAGATTTTACAGACATGCAAGTTAGTGGATTGTACAGGCAGCAGTTATATATAAAAAATGTTTCGTCATTTCAGTAAGAGGTTTAGAATATTTTGTTTAAGGAGAGTATTTGGATAGAATTGCACAATGAAAATATTTTAACCCTGTGATGAGCACATACAGGATCAGGACTGGTTAAGATGTTGTTTAAGCAGTGGTTTAAAACTACTGAGTTTGTTGAGAGTTGTATTTGCATGGGGATACTATTCCATAGTTTAGCAACACACTGGGAGTAAAGTGAGTCTCTTGCAATCTTATTTGGCTTACTTATAAGTAATAAGAATTTACTAGAAAGTAGGCCCCTTGCTGGACAGTAGGGTAGTATTAAGTTTGGTAGTGCAGAGCATTTGTCTGGAATATGAATGAGTTTGTGTGCTGTAGCCAGTTGTGAATATGTTAGACAGTTGTGCAGTTCAAGCCAGTTTAATTCCTTTAAGCTAAGTCGATGGTAATCCCTTTAAGCTAAGTCGATGGTGAGTCCTATGTGGGAGACTGGTGGCAAATTTAAATATCTTATTGTAGCAGGAGGCAAGTTTCTTTCTTTGAGTATTGTTTGTTAAGACAGGAGGAGGGTATAAGAGAGTTGACACTAAGGAGGTGGTGGCAGCAGTTTTTCTTGCAGTCTCTGTAAGGAATCCATTGATCCTATAAAGGAACTGTAGTTTCTGGTGTGTAGATTTAATGGTGTGCAGTATATGGTGGTCATATTTGAGACTGTCTTTTATAACGTCTAGAAGTTTACTGTGAGTTACATTTTATTTGCTGACTTTATGGTAGAAGATTGCTTTTAATTTTTGGCAGCTTTCTGAGATGAAAAGCATTAACTTATTCTTGGGATTGAGTAAGAGGTTTGAGTCTTTGAGCCAGGTTTCTACAGAGGAGAAATATTTTGGAGCTTATTTTTTGTCGAGGCTGCACATATTAATGTTGAGTCTTCTGTATACTGAACTAAACTAGCATGATGAGTGGAGGTGTGGAGGTAATTAATAAATATATTAAATAGTAGAGGACCCAGGATAAGAGGCCTGAGGGACACCAGTAGTAACTGTTTGAAAGAATGAGTAGATGTGTTGCCATTTAATGCTTGTTGCCTTCCAGATGGGTAACTGAGGAACCACAAGAAGGAGTATTGTGAACATCCTATTGAGGACAGTCGAATGAGTAGTTGTTGGTGCGAGACAGTATCAAATGCCTTTGACAAGTCTAAGATCATGGTGGACACAAACAGACCATCATTTCTATGTCTGTTTATTATATTGGTAAAATATAGTAGAGCGGTAGTGGTGCTATGCTGGGGCCTAAAGCCATGTTATATTTCTGAGAGCAGGTTGTTTGAGGTTAGGTACTGCATCAGCTGCATATTAATGCATTTCTCTAATATTCTGTATATATGCACTTTAGCAAAAACTGAGTGAATGTAAAGCAACACAGGTTTTTGTTGTAGATTGTGGCACAGCGGGAATATTCCTTTGTACATCAGAACTCCCCCTGATCAGAACAGACTCTGATCCAGAGGACTCCTCTCTTCCCTTTTGAAAGATTCCTTCTGTATCCCTCATCCTCTACATACCTTAAGGGAACACTTCCACTGGGAAACTCTAGATTATTGGGAGATCCAAGAAGAGGCTTAGGGAATTTCTCTTGGCAGAAGAGCAGCAGCCTCTCCTGCCTCCTCAGCACAGGCCTCTGGCTGATGATGTGATACTGGAGGCCTGCCTTGACCAACCTCCTTCAGCCCCTCCAACCCCAGTCAGGTACTCTCAACTACAGGGACTCCACCAATTTCTTTTACCAATTTTAACTGCTGACCCAGAAACCACCTCCTGACCCAAGGCCAGGGATCCAAGGCCCCCAAGGCAAAGAACCCATTAAGCCCGAGACCGAGAGAGAGATTAGAAGAACTTAAGAAAGTGGAAAAAATTATATACCTCAGCTACCACCTAACCATGTTTAACCTTCCTTCCATATGTCAGTTCCATAAAAGTGTTTTTGTTTTCACAATTGAAAAGTAAAAGTAAAAATGTCACAACCTGAACAACCAGACTGAGAAGGAGTTAGATGAATTGTGCAGCAGAGAACAAGTGGGTTAAGCACCTTACAATGTGGTTTGGTTGCTATGTAGAGCTTCATGTAGAGCTGCTGGTTACAAGATCAGTCATACGTGACACATGCCTGCTCAAGGAACAAACCTTGCCTGATCATGTCAAAAGCTAAATTACTAGATGCCCCTACAAAAAGGATGTATTATTTGGTGCTAATGCTGAGGAGGTATTAAGGAAAATGGAGGAAAAAGCATCAAAACACTGCAAAAGGATTTTTCTACAGGTACAACCCCTCGTTTCAGTAGAAATTGGCCTTCCAAAAATTGGTCCTTTCCAGCCACGGACAGACCCCAAAGAGGTAGATACAGGTGCCCGAGGGGCAGAGGACAATCCCAAGGATCGTTTAGAGGCAGATAATGGCAAGCTCCTGCACAAAGAGGTGGTGAGGATAGTTCGCAGCCATTCAGAAAGCAAGCCCAATGACTTTCCCCTTTGCATGCCAAACAAGACTCAAATGGCAGCACCCTTAGGAGGAAAACTGGCATTATTTTCAAAAAATTGGCATATTATCACAAAAGACAAATGGATCCTGGACATTATAAACAAAGGTTACAGATTCCATTTTCACACCCTTCCAGAAATAAGAGGCATGCCAAACCTGCCACACAGTCAAAGGGCAGAGGCACAAAAGCAAATTACAGATCTCATAGACATGAAAGCAATTCAAGAGGTACCTACGCACGAACAAGGTCAAGGTTTTTATTCCAGACTATTCCTGGTACCAAGGAAGGGGAAAAAATTGGAGACCTATTTTGGACCTATCCATCCTAAACACATTTCTAATCGTACCAAAATTCAAGATGCTCACTCTACAGCAGCTTCTTTCCATGCTGGGCAAGGAGTCTTGGCTGGCACCTGGACCTCAAGGAGGCATACCTGCATATCCCAATCAGACAAGATTGCAGAAGATACCTCAGATTTCTTGCAGGTTCAACCCATTATCAATTCTCTGCATTGCCCTTTGGCTTATCTAGAGTATTCACGAAATGCCTGGCATCAGTGATTGCCTACTGCAGACTTCAAGGGATACAAATATACCCTTATTTGGACGACTGCCTGATCCAAGCAGACAGCAAGGACATTCTCCTGAAACATCTGGCGTATGTGATAATGTTGTTGAGCTCTCTGGGATACACAGTCAACAAAATGAAATCAGAGCTAATACTTTCTCGGAAGATAATTTTCCTGGGTGCCAACTTGGACACAAACACCCAGATGGCCTACCTCACGCCAGAGAAGCAGGGGCAACTAACTCAATACTTCAGAGCACTAGCAAATTGCACCAGGCTGACTGCAAGGGAAATCCTGCTGGCTCTGGGATTCATGGCGTCTTGCATCTTACTAATCCCATGTGCAAAGCTGCATATGAGGAAACTTCAATGGTACCTGAGAAATATATGGTCTCAACACAGCCACAGTTTGGAAACAATAATACCACTAATTCCATGTCTTCAAAAGGAATTTCTGTGGTGGGCTCAAGCATGCCAAACAAATACAGGTCTTCCATTCAGCAAGCCTCAAGCAAATCAAGTCATCACAACAGCAAATGGTCCCAAAAAGAAAAGCACCTTCACATCAATCAAAAGGAAATGCTAGCAGTAATAAATGCTATTATAGCTTTCAAAGACCTTCTGCAACCAGGTTAACTATTGATAAGAACGGAGAACACCACAGTTATGTGGTACATAAACAAGCAGGGAGGAACGCATTCATACCCCCTATGCAGGCTGGCCATGTCACTTTGGTACAGGGCCATGGACTTCACAGTACCTGCCAGGCAAGGAGAACACGCTGGCAGACAACTTGAGCAGAAATATGACAGATCCGCAAAAATGGAAGTTGCATCCAAAAGTTTTTACAGAGATAATACAAGCATGGGGAAGGCCAGACATAGATCTCTTTGCCTCCCACAAAAATCATCAATTGGCAAAATTCTGCTCAAGGGATTTTCATCCAAAGGCCTGGAGAGTGGACGCTCTCTCTCTCAGCTGGACATCAATGACAGTTTATGCCTTCCCGCCTCTTCCTCTGCTGCCCAAAGTTCTTCTGAAAACCAAAGCAGACAGACCAAAGATGATTCTCATTGCTCCAGACTGGCCAAGATAACACTGGTACCCACTCCTGAGGAGTCTGACACATTCCCCACCATGGACTCTGCCTCTAATGCCTCTTCTTCTGACTCAGCACAGCTTCAAAACTCTTCACAGCCAGCTAAGAACACTCAATCTAGCCGCATGGAAGATTCCTTAGCATCACAGCAGACCCTACTCTCCAAGGAGGTGCAGGATGTCATTTTGGAGGCCAGAAGACCGTCAACTAGAAAAAGCTTACTCCGCAAAATGGAAACGGTTTTGTGTCTGGAATGAGAAAAAGGGCCAGGATCCAGGAAAACTGAATTTACCTCAAATACTACAGTATCTAGCTGAGCTGCTAAGCAGTGGACTTTCATTCTCCTCCATCAAAATCCACGCCTCAGCCATTTCTGCAGAATACAACACTGATCCACCCTTATTCTCTCACCCTCTCTTAAGACATTCCTCAGAGGGGCTAAGAATCTAAGACCCTCAAGAAAGCAACCAATACCTGCTTGGGACCTCAATTTCATTCTGGAGAAACTGACCTTGCCTCTTTTTGAGCCAGATGCCACATAAGATTTGCAATATTTGTCCTGGAAAACAGCTTTCCTTCTGGCTATTACCTCAGCTCGTAGGGTTTCAGAACTACAAGCTCTCATGGCTGTGCAGCCTTTTATCATCTTCCATCAGGACAGAGTCTCCTTACGAACCAACCCGTCTTTTATGCCCAAAGTGGTATCCAGGGTAGCTTTGAATCAGGCCATACACTTACCCACCTTTTATCCTAATCCTCAAAACAAAGGGGAAAGATTACTACATTCCTTGGACGTCCATAGACAACTTCATTATTATTTGGACAGAACAAAGCCTTTCAGAAAATCTGAACAGCTCTTTGTGTCCTATGCTGTAGGATCTCAGGGTAAGCCAATTTCCAAACAAACAATCTCAAAATGGATAGCCCACTGCATACGTTTTTGCTATTCCTTTCATGGCAAAACGGTACCTACAGGCATCAGATCTCACTCCACAAGGGCCACAGCTACCTCTGCAGCTTTCCTCAGAGGAGTCCCTACCAAAGATATTTTGGAAGCTGCCACTTGGAGTTCTGTGCATACCTTCTCCAAGCACTACCACCTACCTTTATACTCCAAAACCAGAGCAGGCTTTGCTACTGCAGTCTTGCAGGGCATCCTGGCTCCTCCTAGCTCCACCTAGTGCCTACCACCCCTTTCTTAGCTTTGGGATTCCACCCATCTGTTATGACTGCAGCTGTATGCACGATGAACATAGTACAGTTTTGTACCTACCATAAATGTAGATGTTCGAGTGTTAATACAGCTGCAGTCCAGGTTTCCCTCCCTCCTTCCCCTCTTGGGACAGGCCTTATGGCTAACACCTCCTCAAACAACCTCATTGGGGTATTCTTTTATGGTGTATTTGCTTGCAACTACTGTTTTTTGATTATATTGCATTTGCTTTATTACATAAATTTATGTTTTGCCTTCCTTCTGGGGGCACCTGACATCTGGGGCAAGAAAAACTGAAGAAAATGGCGTCGGCTGGTTCCTTTATACCCATGTCGCACTGACATCAGGGAAGAAGCGACGACAACCGACACCGGACCAATACTTTGGAATTCGGCCGACCGAGGACCCGCCTGACGGCAGGAGAACCCATCTGTTATGACTGCAGCTGTATTAGCACTCGAACATCTACATTTATGGTAGGTACAAAATTGTACTTTTTTTTTTTTGTGTGTGTGTGCACTCTTCATCTACTTGGTTATTCTTGAAAGTGCATTTTCGAATAAATGCACTTTCAAAAAAACGGGGTCGTTAAATTATGTTTCGTTAAAATGTAGTTTTGTTGATTCAATGGAGATCCATATATATATATATATATATATATATATATATATATATATATATATATACACACACACACACACCCACACACACCCAAACACACACACACACACACACACACACACAAATATATATGGATTCACTTTAGAACATTGAAAGCCCATAACATTGAAATTCAAAACATTGAGACCAAAATCTTGAAAATTCAAAACACTGAAAACTTAAAACATTGAATCCCATAACACTGAAAAAACATAAGAAAGCAACATATACTGTATTCCAGCACAATTACATACAGAAACAAATAAAAAAACAAACCATAGTACACTTCTTCAAATATAAGCAGGGGGCAAGCCCACCTGCACCCCCCATGTAGGAGGCTGTGCCCCCCACACCCGCTGCTACTTAAATATATTAACTCTGAGATCGCACTACACTACACTAAGATGTGATATGTTGTAGTATAGCAAGTAAGAAGGAAACGTGACTGAGGTTACCCATGAAACTCCAATAATTATCGGAGAGATGTATAGTAATGTGTAATGTTTTTAACAGTGAATTAGTGTTTTTAAGAGAAGGCTGAGGATATTTTTTTGCAATTTAAACATGCAGTCATGAAACGCGGAATAGTATGTTTGCCATTTTGTTCTGTGTAGTTCAGTCTCAAAGTTGATATATTTAAGTAGCAGGGGATGCGGGGGGCTTGTCCCACTGCTTATAGTTGGAGAAGTGTAATATGGTTTGTTTTTATTGGTTTCTGTCTGTAGTTGTGCTGGTATATATTAAATGTAGGTTTCCTATGTATTTTCAGTGTTATGGGATTCAATGTTTTGAGTTTCCAGTGTTTTGAATTTTCAAGATTTTGGTCTCAATGTTTTGAGTTTCAATGTTATAGGCTTTTGATGTTGTAAAGTCTTTTTCTGTGAGTCTACACAAAGGTCCTGTACCCATCACTGTGTTCTCGGCATGGTTGTTGGTACTGTTGGCTTTCACTGATTCAGATAAGTGACCCATTGTGTAACCTTCATTTACCTTTCTCAGATGTATTGGTGCTGCTGCCTTATTAGATGTCAGCTAGGAGGGGGGAAGTATGATTGTGGTTGGCATATTCCCTGCAAGCACCTTCATTTCCAGTACCTTTTACTGTCTAGGTACAGAGCACAATTGGTAAAATAGTTGCTTTGTCATTCCTTTGTTCCCAAGATGCTATAAACACAATTTTTGTACTCAATTCTTACTTGGAAACTAGTGCCTTAAGCACCTTGTCTAAGCTATGATGGGTGACCCTTGTACCCCTGATGTCCCACCTGTTCCAAAGAAATTCTGAGACCCAGACCTGATATCATGACTGCCAAGTTGGACTCTGAGGGTAAACACGGAAGGTCCCACAATCTGTGGTATTCCCTACACCTGCCCAGGCTCCTGTACAGTGAACCCGCCGGCAGACAATATGTCTGAAGTTCACATGTCCAAAATGACTGTTGATACCAGTATTGTTGAGAAGGGTGAGCTCTGCTTAATTTCCGAAAGACCCAAAGGCATACCTCAGATCCTGGTTAGAGAGGAAGTTCCCAAAGTTATTATCAAGGTTCATCAGGGGTCAGAGCTTCCACATTTTATTAAAGAAAATGGTGTTTTTAAACTTGAAACATTTTTCAATAGATGTGTATTCATTGGTTGAACTCAATCATGTGATTTAAGGAAGTCTTTTTTAGGACTGATTCAAAATCTAGTTGGTTTGTTCTGATGAAGTGTTGTTATTGGAGAGACGAAAGCACTTAACTGTGTGAATTTGAAGTATTAAAAGTTCACTTGGATCTGCTATTTAAGTGCTGGTTGCTCTGGTGGTGTTGGGACTGTTCAAGTTTTGGTGGTTTCCACTAATTTTTCCTCATGCCTTCCTGGTGTCTTTGGATCTGAAGTATGCGTATATCCACATTCCTGTTCACCCAGCTAACAGGAAGTTTGAGTTTTTTAAATGGCTCATCATACTTTCAGTTTTCTGTTTTGCCTTTTGGACTCTCTGCAGCCCCCAGAGTCTTTACAGAATGCTTTGTCCAGTAGTAGCTTGCTGCAGAACTCGGGAAATCCAAATATTCCCGTATTTAGATGAACTGTTAGAAGCACAATTTAAGCAGATACTCTCCTCTCATCTCAAATTCACCATGACCTTACTGCAGGTCCGGGTTTCACAGTCAATCTAAAAGTCAGCAATCCTAACATTGCAAGGCCAAGTTTTCCTGGGGTGCAGATTAAACTCATGCAGGCTTTCCTTCCTCCAGGCAAAGTGCAGAACCTAACCAGTTACTTTATTTATTTATTAACTGACATTTTATTATTGGAAAAGTCTGACATTAAGAGCCCATTTCCAGCAGAGGCCTGAGGAGACTTTCCTCCACGCTTACAAAACATTTTAAGAATAACTTTACGATCTTCAAAAAGAATACAAAAACTTTTACAGTTTAAATAATTGTACCAAATTACACATAATATGAAACACCGGTTAAGAATAGACACAAGTTATATGACAGTGATTTAATATTTAGAAAAATGTTAGCCAGTTTATAGAGAAATTAAAGGTAAGTTAATGTAATGCAAACATAATCTACAATATGAAGTGAGAGAAAAACAGGTTCATGGTATAGTGAGAGAAAGGCTGGGGAGAGAAATTGACGTAAGGAAGTGAGTGTAGAATAGATAGTAAGGAGGTGTAAAGTATGAATAGGTTCTTGCTCACATTTCTTCGTTCTTCATTACTACTTTTCTCTTTTTTTCCTTTCAGTCCTGTATGACAAGGGAGATCCACAAACTATTGGGGTTCTTAATAACAGCCAATTGTCCACTTGGCCAAATTCCATACGAAGAAAATTCAGTGCTACCTTGAAATCATCTGGTCTCAGCATTCTCATCCCCTGGACAACACAGGTTCCTCTCTTGCCTAGCCTAAAGAAAATTCTGTGGTGCATAGTAAGCTATATCTGGGTCTCATTTCAAGCCACAGTTACTGCTACAGGATCCACACACACTATTCAGACAAGGCATGGGAATCATAGGCAGACATCCTAAAAGTTCAGGGGCAATGGCCTGGAAGTCTAAGGTCAGAACACATCAATGAGGGCATCAATTTACACCCTGCAGATTTTCTCCCTTTCCAGGAAAACTGGTCCTTTGAGTGCTTCCAGGCAACACAAAGCCGTGATGCATCAAAAGCAAGGGGCTCTAGATCTTAATCTGTAGACTGGCTGTTTTGGTATGAGAGCAAACCACAAAAGTGGACTTCTCCCTCTATTGGCTCCTCCTATCCCTCACTTGGGACTTTGATTTTTAAGCTGTAAAACCTCACTATCCATCCTTTTAAACCAGCAGCATTTGCATCTTTAACATTTTGTACTTGGAAAACTGTTCTGGTAGCCCTCCCCTTTTTCAGAAGACTCTCCAAACTTCAGACTCTTTTGGCTACTCTTTCCCTTTTTTCTTTTCTTTCTTCATAAGGACTGTGTGCCTTTAAGGGCTAATCCATTTTTTATGCCTAAAGTAGTAAATCAACTATCCTTCAGTCAGTCCATTAATTTTCCCACTTTCTTCCCTAATCCACAAAATAAGGGGGAGAGAATTCTCCAGTCCCTGTATGTGCATAGACAGCTCACATTCTACCCTGGTAAAACCAATGATATTTGCAAAGCAGACTAGTTGTTTGTCTCTTTACAAGATTCTAAGTTAGGAAATCCAGTTTCAAAGCAAACTATTGCTAGCTGGATTTCAAAATCCCTTTCCTTTTGCTACAGTCTACATGGCAAGTCCCTACTCTCTCCAGCAAAGCCCCATTCTGCCACAGCAGTGGTCTCATCTAAAGCCTTTTACAAGGGGATTGACTCAAGAACAATTTTAGAAGCAATTACTTGGTCCTCTGCATACTTTCACCAGACATTATAGAATGGATGGCTTTTCTAAATCCGAGTCACCTTAACCAGGTCAGTCTCACTGTAGAATACTCTTCATTCCATCTTGGCTATCGTAGACTGCACCTGTGAATTGCTAGTTGTGGTTGCAAAACAATGTTGTTCACCATGTCTCATTGCCTCCGGTGCAAGGACAGTCAAAATATTCTCTACTTCATGTGCATCCATTTTCATAGAGTCTAGAGAGTCAGACCTGTGTTTGTCACATACCATGTTATAATTTCCCCCTGTCATCACAATCATTTTTTTTACCCGGTTGCTTGCTTGCTTTCTTTTTAGTGTTTCTGTCAAACAGAGTCACATAAAGCCATCCCTCACTGCTTCACAAAAACACATGCCTCTCTCTGATTTGAAATATTTAATTTTAGAACACTATTTTAACTTTACTCATGGAGCACATCATATTCCTAGAACACCATCACCAGAAGTCCACTTTGCAGTTCTTTCTTGCCTCAGAGATGCCATTTGTGCAAATTGTCTCTTACTGCATTTTTATATTTCATATAGTTTTTCTATTTCTTGGTAAATGTAGATGAGGTTTAATTATATGCCAATTAAGATATGTGATTTTTTTTGGCTGTATTTCAATTTCTAGACAGGTGTTTGGATCCACCCATTGGAATGCCATACCTGGCAGTCATGACCTCTTTCTTTGCCAAGTGTACTTGAGGCAAATGGATGGATACCTTTAAGTGAGAGGCGCACACAAATGCTTTGAATGTCTTGGGCCAAACATTGTTATTAGCAGGTATTGAGTTTGTGTAGAATTCAGCTTCACATAGCATCATTATCACAATGCCCTGGAGAACTAGCTTAACTCTAAATAATCAGATAAGTTGCAAAATATGCCCAGTGAAACCTGAGCATCTTCCAGTTCACTAGTATACTTCTTCCTAGATTTCTGTTTAGACTTAAAAGAGGAACTCGCAAAGAAATTATAATCTTTGTTAAAATTTCAGATGGGGTAAGTCATAGGCAAGTGAAGTGGTCAGACCCAGGCTGAAGATAATGCAAAACACAGAGGAGTCACAAGGGAAGATACCCAGATAATAGTGCTGGAGCCCAACATCACAGCTGCTGACACTTCATAAATTACTCTCCACCCAGCTTTTAGGTTGCAGTGGTTTCACTGATCCACACCTTGTCTTCTCTCCTTCCATGATGTAGAATGCCAGTTCTTTCATTATAGACTTTGTCCATCTGGCTGAAAGTATAAAAAGATTAGAATTAGAAATTCCATTCGTATTACATACACCAGCCCTTTCATAATCGTGGAATCTGGTGCTGTAACACAGGGTCTGCCAGATCGAATTTTCCATGTGTTAGTCCCTCAAATGATGTTGCCTCCAGTAATAGAGTACTTGGCATCTACCACCCCAAATGTCTGGTACCAAGCAGTAAATCCGTTTAATAGCTGCCAACCAAATGCTGCCTCAGAATATGTCAGTGTCCCTAGTGTGGCGTTACTACAGTCATGCAATTTGCAGCAATGTTTCCCAATTCTAACTAGTGTAGAACAAATGCTCACTACACTTGTCCAGGAGAATCAGTGTAGGTTCATAGGTGTGTACTAGGCTAATGACCACTAGGAACTTTTTAAGCCTAGCCATGCATCCCAAATCTCTGAGAAATTCTAGTACCTTTGATAAGTGTAAACAGGGACTTGACAGATCATTTACAAGCTGGGGCCTGGGAGATGAATGTAGCTCAAGTTTTGGCCCATACTTCCCATCCATACCCCCAGTGGGCTTACATTCCACAACAACAGCATGGCAAGATCATCTCCCTAGGCTCAAGTCAGGCAGGTGATTCAGAGAGATTCCCAGATTCTTGTATACCAGGATCTCTTGAATCCAGTTGATGTAAAAAGGCTGCTTTCAAGGCAAGCACTTGGACAAGCTTCCCAAAGTAGTAGACCCTGTTTCACAGGATATTGAGGAAGAGGAGCTTTTGCTGGATATTGAAATCAGCCTTCAGAAATTATTTCTTCACCACAGAGAAAGTTGTTATAAAGAGCTTGTAAGACACTGAACAGTCCCCTTTGGTACTACTTCCATTAGTGGATAACCAGTAAGGTTCTACCGGACAGGATAGTTCTTGTACCCAGGAAGGTGGATAAGATGCTATGTTCCCACACTACTCACTGTGAGGATTGTAGTTTGAGGGTAGTTACTCCAAACCTTGAAGTGCCTGTCTAAGAATTGACTCTGAGGAAGAACCATCTGTTGGTGACACAGGCATCCATGTAGCAGGTATGGAATCTAGTGATCTTGATGTGTTTAAAAAGTGCACTTCCACACACTTCAGTCTTAATGCCCGAGTAGTTAACTATTTCGGAGATGTGCTTGTACTTCCAGAAGGTTCTTTTAAATTAACTAATTACTTTTGGGGTGAGTATATCTAAAAGCTTCTTAATGCATAGCCTCAAGTCCCTGATCTCCACAATCTGATAGTCAAAGTAGTTTACAGTACCATTGATGGGGCTGCTAGGGCAACTAAATCCAGTCTTGACATTAACTGGTACTCCTGGCCCTGAATAACATCTTTTGCAAAGCATGCTAAAGCATCCTTTTAAAATATCTCCCATCAAGGGCCCGTTTTTATATGGATTTGAGGTAAATTAAACCTGAAAATCTGAAAGAAAAGAGAGAGTCCTTTGATCGTATGAATTTTCACCCAACAATACACAGCCCACTTTTAACAGGCTGCACAGAGTTCGCATTGACATGCGTCTTGCAGCCTTGCATATTTTTTACTGTTGGGGCTGGGTGTTTTGTTAGAATCAATCTATACCAGAAGCAATGGCTTTTAGAGATTACAAAGAACCTAAAGACAGTCTCAAAACAGAGGAGCTTGCAGCAACTCTGACTCCATGTCCAACTATCTGCAGATGGAGGTGGTCGTGCAGGTGTGCTGTTTCCATGTGCTTCAGAGGTTTTCCATCACTACTCAGGCATGGACAAGGGGCATAATTAGCCAAGGATATCACCAGGCCTTCTTTTATTGTCTTCCCACCAAAACATCCCTTGCTGTTTATCCCCAGTAACAAGAGAATACAGACAGGGGGGGGGGTATGGTCTCCTTGAAGGCTACCATCCAGAAGTGTGTATTTGGTGCGTGGTATCATCCTACAATCTACTCCCTTTCCTCCCCCCACAAACTGTAAGTTGAGGAACCAATAGAAAAAGCTTCTTTGAACTGAGTAGAAAAAAAAATTATTTAAACTGTAGCAACCGCTTGCTTCATTTGTTGCAACCAGCTGCTATAGTTTATGCCACACATGGAGCACCAAGAGCTTCAGTTGTTGTAAGCTCTTCTTTTGTTTTAAACTGTAGCAGCTGTTACAGTTTTTTCCACATATGGAGCACTAAGAAAAGCTTCAGTCTTATAAAGAAAAAAGAAAAATATTCTTTCTTTTTAAATTGTAGCATATTGCTTGCTTGAGTTTGATTCCCCCCCCCCCCCACACACACACACACACACATGGACCCCTAAAGAGCTTCAGTTTTAGTAAAGAAAAGAAAAATATTGTTTCCTTTTAAGGAATTTCTGTAACTTTGACCTTGGGCTTGTAAACTTTCTAACCATCACTCTACTCTTATAATTCCCATGTATTGTCTTGCTCTGGCTTACTGTAGTCTTTCCTCCATCTCTTTTGTGTATAATAAGTAATTTTATTGCCTCACTATAATTTTGCAGTTTAGCAGTGTTTTTCTCATTCTTTCATTTCAGAGCCTGCGTTCACTACATTTGACCAGAGTACTGCAAGAGCTCTGCTGCAAGGCCCTACACCTACAAGTTTATTGAGAATATTGTCTTTGTATAATGTAAGCATATTTATTGTGAAGAACCTTGCCATGTATTAACTTTAATCAATTAAATACATGCCTGCTATGTGATTGAAAGTCTCTGTGAAATAGTCTGTGCACTCTGAGGACCTCTTACTAAGTTGGCCACTGCCCCCCTTTTGACCAGGAGACTATTCTGGACACAGGCAACCTGTAAATGATTCATCTTCCAGGTCCTGCTTGTAAATGTTTTATCTTCCAAGCCCCTGCTTACACTTATCAAGGATATGAGAACTTGTCAGAGATTTGGGATGCATGGATAGGCTTAAGGAAGGCCCTTGTGGTCATTACCCTAGTAAACACCTATGAACCTACATGCCAGTGGCTTAGTCTCAGGAAATGACAGACAACTTGTTTTACTTGCATCTGCTTAACTGCTTTGTTCCAGGTATAAACAGATAGCTCTCGGTTATAATTTGATGACTTCACTCCAATACCACACCACACTACCAATTCCTACCAACTCCTCTTACTCTGTTATACTTCCTACTCACACATTTCACTTGACTCCTATTCCAAAAGCCTCCCTAGATGAACTCAATACTTCTATAAATGCACCACTGGTTCTTATTTTCTACTTCCTTATCTCAATTGAATTTTTAGCCGCATTCCCAGCTTTCTCCCTCCCATACTGCTTTGCACTGCATCTATTCATAACCACAATCCTCCCTAATAGTACCTATCCTGTCCACATTTTATCTTTTACTTTTCCCAAATGAGGCCTCATTTCTTCTTAGTTTGACTAATCATTATACTGTAGCCTTTAATACCTCTCTATTCCTTGCATTCCAGAGAAGAGAACATGATGCCCCTATCTTCTTTTCCAGGAAATAGTTCTCAACGTACCTATCCTGTTCCAGCTTTCAGAATCCACCGTCACTCAATCTCCTGCTGTCCTTCACCTTCTCGTTTCCTTCTTCATTGCTGCTTCCCCACTACCCGACATCTATACAATACAGATTCTTGTACTTAATGATGCTAGTCTTCAGCTTATCCTCTATTCTACACCTCCTATTATGACATCTTTCATCCTACCACGACTCAGTAATATCAACATCTCTCCAACTCTGTCCCAGCCACCTATCCATTCGTTTTCATTACACTCTCCACACATTGCACCAATAATAGTGCCCCACACCATTATTCCAAATGTAGGCTGATTAACTGCACTTCATCTCAAACCAAAATTAAATTAAATCCAAGAATTGTCTTCAAAAATGTATGCCTAATTCCCCAACATACTAAAACCTTCTAGGAGGAGATATATGTACCCTAATCCTGGCTCCACCTATCACAATAAACCCAAAGATAATTCTCTCCCACACACTTCTGTAAACCAACCGCAGCCAATTCCTAACCCTGGCAATCAACTTTTTGCTGCAGTAAATGTTAGAAGTATAAGAAATAAAACTGCTGAACTATATGTCTGGATTACCCAACATAAGCTTGATGTTCTAGAAACTTGGTTTAAACCCAGCATAAACAACTATGAAGTTATAGTATCATTCGTAATGACTGTAGTAAAGATGAAAGGTGCTGGTATTGCTTTAATATATCCCAGTACCTGTCACATTTCCCCTTAAGCAAACCAGCACCAAAATTCAGTTCAGCAGAGCTTCTGATTTCCTCAGAATAAACAATTATAAAAACATATGTATGACCGTCCTTTACACCTTTTACATCCCTCATGGTGACAGTACAGCTATACTGGAAGATATCCTACATTAGATAGCCATAACCTTTCCACAAGAAAAAATAGATAAATTCCTGGAATCCAACAACTGAAGAATGTAGACCACCACGAGTGCAGTGAATAAGACCAGGAAGATAGGATTCTTGCACTAAACAATTCTCTTTTATTAAAAACCACAAACGAAGATGTTGAGCGCTTTCATCAATGTACAAATGACGTCCTCAGAAGTCCTGAGGAAGTCATTTGTACATTGATGAAAGCGCTCAACATCTTCGTTTGTGGTTTTTCATAAAAGAGAATTGTTTAGTGCAAGAATCCTATCTTCCTGGTCTTATTCACTGCACTTGTGGTGGTCTACACAAGAAAAAATACTAGTAGGTGATGTGAATGTGAATGTGTTGGATATAAATTCCCCTACATCTAGCATGAACATACATGGTTTCACACAACTAATTGATATCCCCATCAAATTCTCTATTAGACTGGATCCTAATATCAGACCCTAGCAAATACTCCAGCACAGGTACAGTATCAGACTTTCTCGGTGATCGTCTCTCAGTCTGTATAACCAGCCATCTCACACATCCAGTTGAACAGCATATTTGTAAAACAACACACAGCCTTTCCAAGTTTAACCCAGAAATGTTTATTATTACATTGTCATCTATTAACTGGACCTTCATAAAAATTCTTCCCTTAGACGATGCTGTAATTGAATTTAGTACAGCTCTTCTGAATATCCTAAATAGCCTTGCACCCCCTAGAATGAAGAGACTGAAAACAAATAATGCAGTTTGGCTATCCAAAAAGAGTAGAATGCTAATGCAGGATGGAGAAAAAGCATGGAAAGAATGGCAAAAATAATTAAAAAACACCTCAATACCTTAAAAACTTCAGAATGTTTCACAATCACACTAAAATAAAAATAAATGAAAACAAAAAACTATAACTTCCAGAATACTAAACACAACCCTAAAAAAAATTTGGACACCCATTAATGAAATCTTACATCCCAGCCAAAAATTCAACCCAAACTCCTCTCCTTAAAACTGCAAAACAATTCCACTCTTATTTTATAGATAGTGTAGATAGAGTCTCTAACCAAGGATTCCTCCACAACTAATCCCAGTGCTTCCCACATCCTATAATAAAACTACTCTTAAACTTAAACCACGCTGTCCTTCAGGTAATGACCCTCCAAGCAAGTTTCTAAAAATAGCAGCCAATAGCTTTGCATATTCTGTCTCAGTCCTTATAAATAGGTCAGTCCATACATCCCATGTTCCCTTTCTCTGGAAAAAGTTATACATTATCCCTCTGCACAAAGGAGGAAGTTTGACAGACTAATAACTTTGGACCTATAGCAATCTTACCTCCCCTTGCCAAAACGCATGAAAAATGTATTCAGAAACAATTGCTAGACTATATCCTGCAAGAAGAACTGTCCCCTAAACATGGCTTCCATCCTTTCCATAGTACTAGCACTGCCAAACTACTCTCTTCCTTATTTCTACACTTGCTAAAGTGTTCGACACAGTTTTTCACAGCAAACATCTACTTTAAATTTCCTCAATAGGTCTCTCTCAGCTCACTCTTCTGTGGTTCAAAAGCTATGAGTCCAATAGGTATCAATCAGTAAAATGGCACATCATGCTCTGTCCTTACGTCTCAGACACCACCAGTGTAGCACAAGGCTCTATCCTTGGTCCCCTCCTCTTTAACATTTTCACCGACTCCCTCTATACAGCTACACAGCAGCCCACCCTAATACAATACACAGATGATTCCACTCTCATTTTTACACCTGACAACATGGTAAAGTTCCAAAAAATTATTCAGGAAGCCTTAACCACCACTAAAACATGGCTTTGTAGCTCGCAACTCAAGCTCAACCCCAAAAAAGACCAAACTACTACTTTTCTCCCCAAATCCCTCTCTCGTAAAAAAAAAAAAATAATAAAGTCCTCTTGATAATAAAGCTGTGAAAGTCACTTCTCATAGTAAATTAATAGGGGTGTGATAGTGGATGATAATCTTACATCCGACCTGCATATACAAAATTGTATCATCCTGCTATAATCACATTGCCAGGTTCGTTACAGGCCTACCCTACAGAACACACCACTGTACTAACCTGAAAAAGCTTGGATGGATAGAATTCCCACACCTTCTTCACCAGTCCCAACTCATAGAGGCCTTCAAAATCCTTAAACAACCTGAGAATACCCCAGCACTAAAAAACTTAATGACTCCCTACTCCAATCTAAGCTGCCTTCGCTCAGCAAACAGACTCCTTGTCCAAACAACTAAATCTCTCAACCTAGGTGGTGACGCGCTATTTGCCAACACCACTGGTAAAATATGGAACTCTCTCCCAAGTAACATCACGCTTGCAACTTCTCTAAGTCAATTCAAAAATAGTCTAAAACTCCACTTAGTCACACTGGCTATGTCCTTGCTCAAACCCAGACTAGCTCTGTGCCATTAACTAAAACATAAACAACTAGCTAAGATGATAAGTACTTTGTATACTGTGATAAAGAAATATGTATCCTGTCTAACTCTATGTCATTATACTGCCTACCATCCTTGCTAATATGTTATTAATGTTACATTTGTAGTAATCTCAGAAATAGTAATGGCAGTCTTGTACTTGTATGTAAATAGCCTATGTTTTTGTTAAGTTCTTTCAGCTCATTTACTGTACCTAATTATCAATGTAACTCTGTTGGAGCTTTTCTCCCCGGGCCTCCGCTGAAAAAGGACATGTATCCAGTCGGACCATCCCGGTTAACAAATGTAAAATAAATAATAAATAAAATAAATAAATTGTATAAGAACTCATCAAAAACTAAGAATGCTTTACAGAACCAAAAACTGCCTCAGTGACTCAACTAGAACTGCACTTGCCACTGCTTATCTCCTTCCCACTCTTATTATGGCACTCCCATCCTTACTAGCCTCCAGACTTCACAAACATTAAAACTTGAACAATACTATAACAAAGCTACTAAATTTGCACCAAATACCCCTTTCAGAACTCACCATATTGAAAAGCCAATTATCCCTGGTTAGAATTTCTTCATCAGCTCACACACACACACACACACACACACACACACACACACACACACACACACACACACACACACACACACACACACACAGCATGTTACCATCTATAAAATTATCCAGCATCAATCTGCCTGTCCAGCACTAAAAAACATTCTACACAGCTATGTTCCCAGTCATTCTTTGCAATCTCGTGACTAAAAATTCCTGTCTACAAACCTAGCACATCTGCTGGGCATTGTCTATACTCGTACAAGGTTGCTAAGGCCTGGAACCCCTTACCTGTATCCATTAGGTCTGTACCCTCTTTCCCATCTTTCACAACCACTCTGAAAGACTTCTTAGCTAAAATCTGTCTCTGTTATTGCTCAAAACTGGGATAAATTATATCCCTAAATGTGAACAGGTACCTTTTCATTCCTTATACCTCCTTACTCTCCCTTCTTCACTTATTTACTTATTGCTATCAAATTGGGCTCCTATCACATTGTCGAACTTTTAAAAGTTCAAATGTCATATGGTCGACACCATATGATTGATCTTTTAAAAGTTTCAACGGAGATCCCCGCACAGTGTGGCAATGGAAGTTTTCCATTGTCTGCACTGTAGTGCGATCTCGGAGTTGATATATTTAAATAGTGGGCAGTGTGGGGGGTTCATGGGGGCTTGCCTCCCTGCTTAAGCTTTCAGGTAGTTTTTTTCTGTTTTTATTTTTGAACTTTTAAGAGTTCGAACATATGGCCTCTACCATATGGTTTTCAAACTATTAAAAGTTCAATTATCTGATATAGACCTTATCAAATTCTCTTCCTCTCTCTAAATATACCGTAAGCCTGTTTTTCTCTCACTTATTCCACTTCCTGTTTGTATTACACTAACTTACCTTTAATTTCTTTACAAACTGTCTAAAATGTTTAAATGAGTGTCAAAACTGAATAAAGAAATTTTTGAAAAAAAAAATTAAATGATTGTCATATAACTCGTCAATTCTTAACCAATGTTTTTATATTATGTCTATATTGTTATAATTATTTATACTGCAGATGTTTTTGTTTTATTTCTGAAGATTGTAAAATTATTGTTCTTAAAATGTTTTGTTATAATTTGGAGCTTTTCTTCCTGGGCCTCAACTGAAAATGAGCTTCTACCCGTTCAGACTTTCCTGGTAATCAAAATCAATAGACACTCAATCAATCAATTAATTAATTAATGAAACTGTAGCAAACTGCTAAATTTGTAGAAAGCAGCTGTTACAGTTTATGCCCCCCCCCCCCAAAAAAAAACACACACATTTCACTTCTGAGTGACCACAAATGCAATACCAGCATTTAAATACCAGCCGCGGTGGTGCAGCGGTTAACGTTGTTGCCTCACAGCAAGAGGTTCTCCCGTTCAATTCTTGGCAGGAGTGCTTTCTGTGTGGAGTCTGCATGTCCTCCCCGCAGTCAAGTGACATTTAAAGACATGCAGGTAGGTGCATGCATGAATGGGTGTGCCTTCTTTGAAGGTTGGGCGTCGGGCTGGCATCTCGGCACCGTAAAAAAATCCACTGCAAATCATTAGTGGAACGGAGTTCCGCTGTGGCAACCCCCAACCGGGAAAAGCCGAAAGACATTAGTATTCATGGAAAACCAGTCAACATTTGTTGATTGCGCTGCACCCACATCACTTTGTGTCTGGGGCGTTTGCTCCTTTTTCCCTACCCTAACTGCATTATTGCTGTCGTCTGAGAGGTCCCTTCCAAGCCAAGCTGGACTTAAGTGTTATTTCAGATTCTCTTTAGTGGTAAAGAAATACAAGAGCTTCAGGCCAGCTTTTGACTCAAACACACTTAACATTTTCAATCACAGAGTCCTTTTGCATGGTCAGTATTCATTCCTTTCTGTCCTACATTTCCAGAGGAAGTTGTGTGTGATCTTGATGATTTGTTACATATCAAGATGGGAAAAAAAATCAGTCTGAAAGAAAGATTTCTGTGCTTTCCTGAAGGAGCCAGCCACTACTTATCCTGGAGACTCCCATTCTGTCACAATATGACCCCCCCCCCCCCCAAGCCAGATTGGTGGTGGTGGTTGCTGCTCATCTCAGGTTACAGGATCCTGGGTTCTCATCTTCTCGGACAGCTGACTCCTAGGATCTCACTCCTGAGTAGGTCTAAAACAGCAGAGAAAGGATCCTCTGTGGAGCTTTTACAGTGCTTGAGGATTATTTTGAACTTAACTTCCAGGTTACTAACTTAGATAGGCTACTTATAGGACACCAGAATTTGTTGAGATTTTTTTGTCCTTGCATCACTTTCCATATCTGTAGCCTGTACATACCACTGCCACTGAAGGAGGGCAGCAACTAAGAATTGCTTCAGATTGCTGATCCTCATGATGGTCTCTGTAGAAATTGTTCCTCATGAATGCTACTACTTGGGAGTTCTCCAGTAAGCCCCAAGAGTATAGTGGATACAGGAGACTGAGCCTGTGCAAATTGATGTCAGAATTTCTCAGGCTTACAAGAAATGCCTCAAGTGGTGGACTGCCCCCTATCTCTTGGTGAGAAAGATATTCATGGATCCATCCTTTTTCATCATCATTAACTACAGATGGTTAGTTCCCAGAGTAGAAGATGCATGTAATGTGTTTGAAACCAGCAGTGACACAGCACATCAGTGTATGAAAAATAAAGTGGTTCTGCTGGGGTTCCAGGTTCTTCAGCTTTCTAGCTTTACCTGCCCTTGTAGGTTTTTACTAGGTACTTGATCCAGTAAATTATTAGGAGCTTAGCCATTTAAGCCCTGTTTTCCACTCTGTTAGTAAGAGCTGAAGAATGTAGCCCTGGGGTGAAGGAATGAATCCCCATCTACTCACTGAAGCTTGCTTTAAAGAGTTTGAGAGCTGCTCTACTTGACATGAAGTAGGAGCCTAGTCCATTGGTAGGGGTTGCTTTCATATGGCTATCCGTCATGCTGATGGCCTCTGTTAATATTAAGATGTAGATCTTTGAATGAACTTTGGCAATATTACTGGGTTTGCAAATGTACAAGAGACTGGACAAGATACAGTTATTATAGCCCTAAAAGCCAAATGAAGGTCACCATGCAGGAGTCTGTAAGTGACTGAGAATAGTGACAGGGTTGCAGTCCCTCAGGTAACCTAAGAGAGGGCATACCTGAGATTTTCTTTGTTAGAAATTGAGGATTCTCACATTGGGCATTAAGAATGGATTAGTACTTGTCACATGGGACAATCTGAAGTAGTTAACTTCATTTGATCAGCAACCTGTGGGTTTCGGATCTGATATGGATCCGAGCCGGCAGCATACCAAGCAAAAGATCTGAGCTCCAAGCTCCTCCCCCTACCCATACTACACTGCAACCTCCTTCCAATTCCCAGATCTCGTTTGCTGCGGCTTTGCCAGCACGGGATTTTTGAGCTCCAGGCAAGTTGTCAGGGTTTTTTTTTCGAAAACTTTGGTCTGTGTGTGCCCCTTTTGATAATTTTAGTAGTAATTATTAGCTTAACCCTCACTACGGTTACTGTTTACGATAATTATTGTTATTTTTTTTTTTTTTTTTTGGACTTTGAAAGTTGTTAACTTTCTGTTAGTGTAGGCCCCCCTTCCCGCCTGTAGAGTGTGTGTGTGTGTGTGTATGTTCCTTAATATGTCGGAAAGTCAGAAAGTGACTTTCTCGACGTGCACAGAGTGTGACCACAAGCTGTCACCAGCATACCAGAGATTTTCTTGGTTAGAAATTGAGGATTCTCACATTGGGCATTAAGAATGGATTAGTACTTGTCAAATGGGACATTTTATTCTATTGTGTCTTATCAGGGAGGGGTAAAGAAGAATGAGGACTTCTGTGGATCTGAAGTATATACCTTTAATGATTAGTTGTGCTAAGCAGATGCATGATGGTGAAATAAGAGCTCATTATGTATGACGTGAATAGGTCTCTGGTAACAGTGTCACTTTACGAGGTGTCATCGGTGTAGCATTTGCCAGGGTGTACTCATGCTTCCCAAGGAGTACTGTTCAGCACCTTTTGCATTGCACTTTAGAATGTGGTTTTGTCACCAGTTATTAATGTAGCTAACACAGTGTTGTAGGATATGGATATAAATTGGGGTGTTCATGACAGCTGTGAATTTGCAGCTGCAGGAGAATTTATTTAGCCAGAGCTCATTGATAAAGACATATTTCAGCCTGTACAGCAGCATGGCAGTAATGTAGTACATTAACATACAGAGGGGACCACACTAGTACCCCCTCCTCAGAGAAGCCATGGGAGTGTGGGAGTGTGCTTTTGAGAACAATAGCATTGTTTGGGTAGCCCATATATTGGGGGAATCCGCTCCCTAGCCAACAGACTGAGCAGGCAAATGTTGATGATCTCTGACTAGTCAGTGTCCTACTGATGCCCAAATGGTCTTTTGCAAGTTAGGCATCCAGTTATGTGATCTGTTTTGTTTGTCTACCAGTACCAAATGCAGTCACTTTTTGTTGGGCTGCCTCAAAGAAGACCCCACCAAGGAGTTCAGTCTTGTATTAGTGGCCAAAGGGCCTACTCTGTGCATTTTTAACTTCCCAACGGTCACAGAACATCTTCTCAAAGTAAAGCAGTCGAGTGCCAGATTAATTCTTGCAGCAGTAGACTGGCCAAGATATGTATGGTTTCCCCTGCTAGTCAAGTTCCATGTAACTTCTTCATCAACCCCCCCCCCCCGCCTTCTGACCTACTCAGTCAAGAAGCTTCACCTTGACCTTCACATACTCAAACTGACTACATTGATTCTACATTTTAATAGACTGTCAGATCACAAGAGTTCTCAGATGTAATGATTTCTATACTTTTATCAGCTCTATGACACTACTAAGAAATATTTCCAAGGAAAAATTGAAAAAAAATAACTTGCTGTATGAGTTGTGAACAGAGAAATGGACGCTTACTTGGCATCCATCACCATGGTCTTCACCTACCAGTCAAATCAGAGACCTTAGCTTCTCAATAATTAATGTTCATCTGGCAGCAATCTCCAGTCTAGCTCAGGGTCTTCAAGGTCCTCATTAGAAAAGACATTTCTACCTAGACCAACAAAACTGATGCTTGCCCTACTAGGAGATGTATATTTTGTGCTTGAAAACTTACTTTCCCTTATTTGAACTTGCAGCCTGTGCAGAGATGACATTCCTGTCATGGAAGACAGTCTTCATAGTGGTTGTCATGTCTGCCAAGCAGATCGTGGAACTGCAGGTTTTGTCTGTATGCCTTGTCCTCATCTGTCATTTTTACAAGGCAGGCGTAGAAACAAATTTACATCAAATCCCATATATTTCCTGTTTTCTTTGCACAGCCCTCAACAATTGAGAGTATTTGCTGCACTGTATGAATATTTGTAGATTGCTCAGACTTTGCAAGGATAGAACAAAAGCCAGTCAAAAATACTATTCATCTCTTCAGGCAAGGGCTGTGATAGAAATGTTGCTAAGCATTGACTTTCAAATTGATTGCTAATTGTGCACTTTTCTATCACCAGAAGCGTGGAGAAAAGTTATTTACCCTTTCTTTAAAAAGGGTGTATTCTGGTTAGGGCAGTCGCCAGGTATGTGGCCTTCTTCCACAGTGCCTCTCCATGCTTGTGACCTGGATCCATAGTATCTGTTTGACTAGGGTTTGCACTGTATGAGCATGGTCTGCACTGCATACATTCTTAAAATTATTACATGTTAACGTGACGCCTAAGTCCTGGTCTTCTTTAAGACCAAAAATAACTATGTGAATGTTCCACAAGTAGTCATTCAAGGCCCATCTAGAAACTATCTATTGTGCATCCTGCAGCTAGAGTTTTTTTACATCAAAAATGAAAGTTGGTGGTTACTAACTTACTGATCACAGCACAGCACTACTTCTGTAAGTACATCTCCTTCCTCTGTCCTTTTGTCTCATGGGTGATAAGGACTCAGTACGACCATGTCCTATACAGACTGCCTCAAGGCCCTATCCCTGTATTCTGTCTCCTACAGGCTTTTGAGGGGAGATTTATGTCTGGCATACAGGGCATTCTCAGACCCTACTCTAATGGACCTCCTGCATATCCACAAAACAAACAGTGCCAGAATTACCCGTTCTAAGGACTTAAACCTTGCCTGTGATATAAATAAGACGTGCTGGAGAGATAGACGTGTCCCAGAGACTACCCTGTCTGTGTAACAGGCTCCCCATCCATGTGAAGCAGAGTTCCTCCCTAACCCAATTCAAGTGCAACTTGGCCAATTGGATGGAATACCAGAAATTCATCCCTGGTTTGGCACCTTTGTCTCTAATGCAAACAGGTAACTTGTAAATGGTTCATCTCCCAGGCCCTTGCTTACGCTTATCAAGGCTATCAGAACTTGTCAGAGATTTGTGATGGATGGCTAGGCTTAAAAAGGCCCTTGTGGTCGTTAGCCTAGTAAACACCTATGAACCTATAAAGTGAAAGACTAAAACTTGCAATTGTCATTAGTAAGCACTTTTATTCATAAATTAACTTCTCATTCCTACAAATTACATTTGAATATACTGTTATGGCCCAGGCAAGACCTTTTTCTTTTGTAGATAGGTAGAATGAATTGATCCTCCTTATTCTGGTACACCCAATAGAGGTTCAGCTAAGGCCTGTATTTTGTGTCTTTCGGCTTTTTCCGGTTAGGGGTCGCCACAGCGGAACTCCGGTCCGCTAATGATTGGCAGTTGGTTTTTACGTACCGGCTTGCCAGGCCTGATGCACAACCTTCAACGAAGGTACGCCCATTCACGCATGTCTCCATGCCGAAGACGCTCTAGCTGAGAATCGAACTGGACAGCGTCTTACTGTGAGGCGACAACGCTACCGCAGCACCACCACCGCGGGTCTGTATTATATATTCGAAATTTCAAAACTTTGAACCTCATATGTTCGACAACATATGAGCGAAATTTGAAACATCAAAAGCATAATAAAAAATGAAAAAAAAAAACATACCTCAACGCTCTGAGCAGGGGAGTAAGCCCCCCCTGCACCCCCCATGTATGTGTGGGGGGGTTTCGTCCCCCCCCTACTTAAATATACCAACTCCGAGATCACACTTCAATGCAGAAAAGGGTAATTTTCCCATTCTGCTCTATACGGTGCTGTTGCTTTTCACCTTCAGACTTTTTAAAGTTCGATCATATGGTGTCAACCATATGACAATTCGAACTTTAAAACGTTTGAATAATTAATAGGGACCCATTCAGTTATGATGTTAATTTATGGTCTTGATTCCAGTATAATTTCAAAAGACAATTATTGGTTTATCTTATTGTAATACAGAAGTATATAAAGATGCGAGTACTGAGCCTATTTTATCAAACGAGAATGATTTTTTTGAGAAAGTAGTCAAAAACGTTATGGCATTTTGCCTGTAGGATGTGTAAAAAGTTGTAAATATATAGCAAGAACTCCTTGTTTTTTTTTTTTTTTTAATTTGTAAAAAGCAGAAAGACATCTGACACTCTTGAGCACTTTACCTGGCTTGCAAACAGTGTTATTTATGCAGCAGAATGTATGACTTCATGCATGAAATGCTGGGAGGACTTTCATGAAATAATTAACACCTGTTTATGACATTTGCTTTGCATTTTGAAAATGTCACATGCATAATGCATTGTTTACTCCGTTGAATGTTTGAACTTTACGAAGTTTCTTTTCTATGTGGTAGAACTAGTATCAGTATTTAAGAGGATCAAGAGTTTAACCTTTACCTAAAAGAGTACTCCTGGCAACTGTTGCTGAATGTTTGTGACAAGTCAGGTTTCTGCAATAAATTAAATGCTAAATGGGTTTTAAACCAAGGCTCCTTAAATTGCAACAGATCTTTTTGCGTGTTTTGTTTTTTACATGTTTATTACTCTAAATGACTTTGTGATGCTTTTGTTTATAAGGTTCTTGATATGCTTGTTTATGAGAATAAATATTTTAAGTTTAATTCAGTCTGAAGTTCATCTGTAAATGACAGCAGTTAATGATAAATGTTGGATTTATGAGGAAATAGTTTTTTTTTTCTTTTATTGCTTTTTGCACTGTTGGAGAGCTGTTGAGGGAAGGGAAGCTAGGTATTGTGGGATTAAGTAGGGGAGAGACTTAAATGAGAAGTCACATGTATCCTTGTAGCAAGGCTTTGCACACCATTGTAACTTTATGTTAAGCAACCAAAACTTTAGCTTTCATCCCCAGGGATAATGGTGGCTTTGAAAAGAGCAAGACCTCTGTCGTCAGTGGTTCAGATGGACAATTGAGCTTGTGCAGATTGAACATATTTTGTTAACCATTTTACTAGTTTAATAATACAAGACAGAGTGGCTGGATCTGCATACATTTCAATTAGTTTGTTTAAACCTGTCCTGTTGATATTTTTGAATTTTGCTGTGTAACCAGTATGCTCTAGAGATTCATGGCATGCACAGGTCACGTGTTGTGCAAGTCTTCATGGGTCGCCTATGAAAGGAAGGAGTGTGTGTGTGTGTGTGTGTGTGTGTGTGTGTGTGTGTGTGTGTGTGTGTGTGTGTGTGTGTGTGTGTGTGTGTGTGTGCGTGCATGTGTGTGCGTGCGTGCGTGCGTGTGTGTGTGTGTGTGTGTGTGTGTGTGTGTGTGTGCGTGCATGTGCATGTGCACCATTGGTGGTGGTGATTTCACAGTATAGCTTGAAAAACCAAAGTAATATTGGGCTTTGGTTTCATTCTTTATTTCCTTTTTAATTTTACCAAAAAAAAAAAAATGATCAAGTCCCAGTTGCCAGACTTGTATACAAGATTCATATATCTGTACAATTTTGTATTCTTCATAAGGGTATGTGAGCACTTTGGATATGTCATTACAAGTCTTTTTCGGCCTTTTTTCTGTCTGAAATCTTATATATTGGCCGAGTCATTTTTTCCATTTTATTTCTTGTTTACATCTCTTTAAAAATGTGGGATAAATGCCATGCAATACGTTCTGCTGCCTGCTAGACATGCTAGGGACAAAGGTTTGGCCATCTTCTTGATGCTGTGTTCTGTCCAAATGAAATACGGTAGTTAATGGACAGTAAAGGACAATGTGAAGGGAAGTGTTTCCTGCCAGACAAGAATTTTTCATAATGGTTATTGCAAGCTGTTTGCTTTTAACTCTGATTTGATTGTGCATATTCCTTGTGACAAGGTAAGAATAATTAACTTTTTTCCTGAAATTGTCTGGAGCTTAGATGAAGAGTACATTTATTTTGTAATAGTAGCAGCCATAGCTGTAATAGATGTTAAAATATTCTTAAGTGACAGTCCACTTAAATGATGTCAGCTGGTTAATGGGGCACCACCTACTGGCACTTAGTCATCTACTCATGCATACTTTTTAAATAGTGGAGGCATGCCCAAGTGCTGCAGAATGATGGTTGAACCTCATTGAATCGAAGGATCAGAAGCAACTCAGCCTTCAAATCTCAAAACATTGTGTAATACAAATGCATTTCTTTAACCATACTCTCAAGGGATCAGTCACATTTTTCTTGCATAACCATTGTCAAGGAATGGATTTATGTTTTTGAAGTTATCAGGTAGTCAACGAAATGACCATTGTGAAGTATCTGTTTCTGCTAGAGGGGAGGGACAGAGAGAGAGAGAGAGGATATGAGCACTTGTAATCCTAGAGCCAGGCACCATGTGTGAGCTAGCATCTGTTTGCATTAGCTCCTTTTTATGTCACTGCCTTTTAGGATGATGTCAAGAAGTACTCTGACAGAATTCTGTGGTTCCTTTGGGGCTTCTCTCCTTAACCATCATTGAAGTGATGTGGTCTTGATGCTCTGTGGGGTACAGACTTTAGCATCAACTTCTGGACTGTACTTTCAAGGAAAATCTTAAGGCTGAAAGTCGAACAGGTATACAAGTTTACCTTGGGGTAGATAGATTTTTTTTTTTTGTGAGTGGTTCTTAGCTTTACAATAAAGAAGCTGTAGAATATTGGAAGCAGAAATGTTTTCTAAAGTGATATGTGGCAGATATAGCTGATTTGTTTTAGGGGTGATTTTGGGAACTTGAAGCTATTTCTGCATTAACTTGCTTATAGATGCGGGCTATAAAATCTCAAATGGTAGGACTCAAGCCCCAACCTGTATAACATATTTGCTCTCACAGTCTGTTACCTTCAGTAATAAGTGCACTTCTAGCCAGAACTTAAATCAAAAGGATCTTCCTTCTTGTTGACTTCAAATATTGAAAAGTTTAAAAAAAAAAAAAAATTGTGGAACGGCTTCCTACTTTTCAATCAAAGCATAGGTAGTCATGCGACACAGAGTTCATTGAATGTCCTAATCAGTGACTGTATGATATCAAACAAAAAGTTGAGAAACAGAATGCAGTATATAAGACTGCACCACTACAGTGTGAGCAGCAGAAATGCTTAAGTATATAACTTTGGCAATGTCCCACGAGCTGCTCACTAATACACTGTTGCTGTATGTTATCTGAAGAACATTGTCAGCGATTCGAGAATTGCTGCAGATGCTAAGATTTTTCAAGATTATATTACCCATGGCTGCTTTTGCCATTATGTTTGGCTGTTTAGCTACTTTTCTCATTATGGTGGTATGTTTTACAGTGGGAGGGGCAGTTCACTCAGGGCCTACTCGCATTTTTTCAAACAAACTACAGTCTCTTCCACCCCATAGCCAAGTCTGTTTTTTTTTTTTTAGATATCATACATAGTTGCTGAATGAACTCTGTACATTCACTGTTTGCATGACTGCCTTTGCTTCAACTGAAATGTAGGAAGCTTTCTGGATCTCTGAAAGAGCAAGGAGATGTGAGGTGATTGGAACAGAGCTCCTGAAGTACAATTGCAGACTTGCATATCTTGAAATAATGCACTTTGAAGCATACTTGGAGCTATATGCTAGTGTGAAGTAAGTGTGTGTGTGTGTGTGTGTGTGTGTGTGTGTGTGTGTGTGGAGGGGGTAGCTCTTCATTTTGGTAATAATTTTGCTTTGTAATTTCCCTCTAGCATTCTTTAATTATGTGATAGACATACTGTATATATGTTCAGGGCGATGTACCATTTCAGATTATGACACAAGTTTTTGGCTTCAGTTTCAGATTCAGAGTATGAACCTTTAATACGTGAACCTGAGTCGACCTTCTCGATTTTCTTGAATTCCATTAACCCCATAGATTGGAAGAGAGTGAGAAGAAGAACATGTGTATGTAAATGGTTCAAAATTATAAAGGTACTGTGTACTTTTTAAAGGCATGGCGATACAGAATGCCATTTGGGGAACCAGCAGACATGCATATTCACTTTGCATTACACATCTCCTTCAAATAATATTATAAAAGTGAATACTAACATTGTTTCAACAATATAAAACTGTATAAAGACTCTCTACAGTATTCTAATCCATAGCACAAATGCACTGCAAGTCTTATCATTTATTTATTGATGTTGATATTTATTTACTGGGAAAAATCTGACTGGGCAATAACCCATTTTCAGCAGAGGTGCAAGGACAAATGCTCCAACATATTACCTGAATGCAAAGTAGCATAATGTATCAAATATAAATATTTTATATAAATTGTCCTTTTTGCAAGTACAGTGTAATATAGCAGAGTTGTAAAGATTACTATTTTTACAGGTATAATACAGTACAAAGTAATACGGAGTAAACAAAGCAATAGTAGGATTGCCTAGTGAGAGAACTTAGCTTAATTTGTTTAAATTGGAGGAAGGGGACAGCGAGTCGAAGGGGGTAAAGGTGAGATAAGCAAGGACAGTACATGAGTTCAAGAGCGATAAGAAAAAGAGGCAGTGATTGGTTGAGAAAAAGAATATTAATACGTTGACAAAGTATCAGAGATGAGGGAGAGAAAAGATTGGTTAGTAAAGAAAGGAATGCGTATATATAGATGAGAAGGGAAAATATGGGCATAAAGCTAATAGAGATATTTACATGCTTACAAATGAATATTTGAAGAATATGTACTTTGGTCGCTTAGCAAGTGAGTAAGATTTTCAGTAGTGGAACAGTAGATGTCATTAAAGTAAGGGAGAGGGATATTAAGTCAGAAAAATGAAAATGATTACAGCTGGAGGAAGTTAAGAGAGAGGATGGGCTGCAAGAAAGAGGGGTGAGAGGAAAAACCTGTGGTGGGAAGATGGAGGTGGGGTGAAGAAAAAATGGACTGTGGCATGAGACTATCCTGATGTGAAACATGAGCAGATCCAGGAATTAGGAATGTTTTTAAAGGAGAACTGCACCCACAGACTGAAAAAAAACATATTTATTTCATCATGTCTCGATTCAACACCCCTATAAAACTATATGTACTTTTTTATATTTTTGTATGGGATTCCAGAGCCTGCCTACATGGGGTCAACCATCTTAATGTGATTTTCATTTTTTAGTCTCGCTCTTGGTAATCCACATTGCAGTGTTTGGCTTTAAAATATTACATCACACCATATCTCTCAAGTCTACCTTATTACAAGGAATGTTCCTCATTTTGGGTCTTTAAACGCCCATGCTCTTCGAAGTTCTACATTGAAAGGGTCTGTCACACATTCGGTGTTAAGAATTTTTTTTAACTGATATCCATGTTAAATAGGGCTGAATCATACTAAGATTTTTTTAAAGTGTAAAGTAGCACATTTTAACCATCCTGTGAGCTTTCTAGTTGAAGTTGTTAGTAAGCTTGTTGGTAAGTGTTCCACATTTTGGCCATTTGTTCCACATTATGAGAGGTAGTGTTCCTCTTTTTCATAGGTTCATAGGTAGGTACTAGGCTGTCGGTCCTAGGGCCTATACAAGCCTAGCCAAAAAGGTGCCCTGGCTTTCTCCACCCAAGAAAATTATTTTCCTGTGCTCCTGTCGCGTAGAGCCACAGAGCTGATCCCGGGGGTGAATTTCCTATTTCCCATCCAATCATCAAGATTTTTTTTTGAAGAGTGATAATGAGGAGCTTTGTTTGATATAGATAGGTAGTTTGTTCTGGAGTATGGGAAGTCTCTGGGACAGGAATCTATCCCTCCAGCATGTGGTGACAAGGTTTGTGTCCCTAGAGCGTGTAGCTCAGAAGGATTTGGATTTCTTTAAGTGGAGCATGTCCAACAGCTCTGGGTTTGACATAGCTTTGTATGTTAGGCAGAGATCGCCTCTGAGTAGGCGATATGCGACTGAGTAAAGCTGGAGTTTTTTGAGACGGTCTGAGTAGGGCATCTGTTTGAGGCCAGTAATCCTCTTTGTTAGGTATTTTTGCGGCCTGATGATGGAAGGTCCATTACACAGGCAATTAAGCTCCAAATCTTCTGTCACTTTTAACTTTACATGTGTTTTCAGACCAACCTTGCTTTCTTTTACTTAGGTTTAATTACGATTTGTTGTTCACTGACTACCTAATAGACACACACTGATAAAAACACTCATTCTAAGCTTTTCGCAGCTTGTTGTTTCCAAAGTGGCTAATTTAATAACTTTTGTTATGCTTGAGCATTAGTTCTTCTCATCCCCCCCCACACACACGCACACACTTCCCTGCCTGAGCTGTCAAAAGTGCTAAAGGTAATTTGAGCTGTTTGTTGCTGTGATTGATAGGTCACAACAGGTGACTAACCTGAAGTCCTGCTCATACCATTTAACTGCCCAGATTTTTGCCTCATGTTTTGAGTCTGTCCCTCATAAAATTTGTGGATGTTCTTCGTTCCACATTGCTGCAGTCCTTACTATTGGGTAGTCCGCTGTCCAGTCGGCCCGAATACCAGAGTATATGGCTGACGTCGGTCAGGGCGCATTAGACTGACGTCAGTACGTCAGGGTACTAATGCGCATGACCGACGTCATATCCTCAGTCTTTTTTGCCGCATGGTCCGATGCAGAAGCAGTTTTGCGAGTGCAGGTTGGCGTTCTGAAATATTTCCGAAACCGGAGTTTCAGACCGAATCAGAGTTGGCTAAGTACCCCGTTGGGGAACATTTTGGTTTTTCTTGCCTCAGTATTTAACCGGATGTCAGAAAAAGTGAATAACTGTATTTCTTGTGGGAAACAGATACCTCATAGGGATTACCATACCTTGTGTATACCTTGTTTAGGGCCTGAGCACGACGTTGTTGGATGCCGCTCTTGTGCTAGGTTTAACAAACGCACTATTAAGAGGAGGTTAGACTGTGCCAGGTTAGTGTTTGGGAAGCGTTGCAATTATAAAATGCCGTCGGATGCTCCGACGCCCGCTTCGTCCAAGAAGCGCAAGGACAAAACAGTGAAGCCTAGGGTTGATGAACCGGCAGTCCCAGACGTCGGTTCTTTAGAAGGCTCAGTGGAGCCAGAGGTTTTGCCAGGAGTTTCTTTGGAGTCTCAGGCAGAGACTTTACTGTTACAGGATGTGCCTTCTCAGGAGGTAGGCCAGGCTGAGGGGGCTTCTCAGGTAACTGTTCTTCCCTCTCTTCCCAAGGTAATTAGAGCCTCTCCTTCTGTTGCTAAAACTTCTTTGAGAGGTAGGCCAAGTTTAGCTTCAGTGGGGGCTTCTCCTAGCATTTCAGGTTCTGTGCCTAAGAAACATATGCTTAAAATGGCAGAAGATTTGATTACTATGATTAGAGGTTCTATGCCCCCTCCTGATAAGAGGCCTAGGGTGGAACCGGAGTTTGACAGTTTTGAACAGTGTTCAGCGGCTTCTGAGTCTTCTGCGGAAGATTTGCAGGAGTATCCTCCTTATTCTGATTCTGATGTGGATGATTCTACTCCTACAGCTTCTCCTCCTGAGGATTTCTCATTTTCAGAGACTCTGCATTCCATGAGGGAGCACTTTAAATGGGAAGGTCAGGATTACTCTGATTCCAGGAAAAGGCTTAGGGAATTCTTGTTTTTGCCCCAGCATAGGCCCCTAGCTATACCTCCTGTGTTGAATGTGGTGGAAGATGTTTTTGCAGAGGCTTCCCTGAACCCTGATTCTTTGCCTCCTGCTCCTGTTAAACCTGATAGGTACTATAGGGTGCCTGAAGCTCATAAGTATCTTTTAAGAGTCCTAGGGCAGACCCGGAAACTGTTTCTCAGGGACCTAAAGGTGTTAAGGCCTCTGTGGTTAAAACCCTGTTCCCACTGATAAAGAGGCAAGGGCTTTGGATAGATGGGGAAAGAAAGTGTATACTTCTTCCACTTTAGCCATGAGGGCGTTGAATTGTCAGTTTCACATGCTTAAATATCAAAATTATCTCCTTTCACAACTGAAATCTAAGGTGGATGCTTTGGCGGAAGGTATTGAGTGTAAAGAGTTGCTGGATTTAGTTCATGTGTCTGAACAAGTGGGTAAGCATTCCTTGCAATGTGGTTTTGATGCTGTACAGGCCTCCTCGAGGGTGGCTGCCACTAGTTCTGTTCTTCGCAGGCATGCCTGGTTGAGGGATCAGAATTTAGCTGAGCATGTTAAGACAAGGATTTTGGATGCTCCTTTACAGTCGGATGTGTTGTTTGGTTCGCCTGTGGAAGCAGTTTTAAAGAAAATGGAGGACAAAGCTAAGTCTATGCAAACTGTTAAAGATTTCTTGCAGGTGCAGCCACCGAAGTTTAGTAGAAATTGGCCTACTAAGGGATGGACATATCCTGCTTATGATTCCCAGTCTAGGGGTAGGTCTAGACGTGGTAGGGGCAGAGCTCAAGGTTCTTTTAGGCCTAGAACAGGGAGTTCACCTGCTCAGACTTCTGGTGAGGGCAGGGGTCAGTCCTTTCGTAAACAGACCCAATGACCTGCCTTTTCAGCTGCCAGTAGATTCTCGTCTGGCAGCTCCTTTGGGAGGAAGACTGTCTCTTTTCAAGGAAAATTGGGATTTAATTACTCAAGACAGATGGGTGTTGGATATCATTCACCACGGTTACAGGTTTTATTTCCATACATTGCCCCCTTTCAAAGGCATGCCAGACGTTCCTCCTCCACAAAGAAAAGAGGCTCACAAGCAAATTTCTCAGTTACTCCAAATAGGGGCCATTCAGCCAGTCCCTGTATCAGAAAGGGGCCTAGGATTTTATTCTCGCCTGTTCCTAGTACCAAAGAAGGGGAACACGTGGAGACCAATTTTGGATTTGTCTATCCTCAACACTTATCTGGACATTCCCAAGTTCAAGATGTTGACGTTACAACAGCTTTTACCTCTGCTGGGCAAGGATCACTGGATGGTAACTTTAGATCTCAAGGAAGCTTACCTTCATGTGCCTATAAGACTAAGTTGCAGGAAGTTTCTGCGTTTTCGAGCTGGAAATTCTCATTATCAGTTCTCTGCATTGCCCTTTGGCTTATCTACTGCGCCCAGAGTATTCACAAAGGTTCTGGCTCCAGTGATAGCTTACTTCAGGCTAAAAGGAATTCAAATCTATCCTTACTTGGACGACTGCCTGATTCTGGCTCAAGAAAAGGAAGACCTTCTACAGCATCTGGAATATGTTATAGCAGTGCTAAGATGCCTAGGGTATTCTGTGAACGAAACAAAGTCCAGTCTAGTACCCTCTCAAGACATGTGCTTTCTGGGTGTGAGACTGAATACAGCAGCCCAGATGGCCTTTTTAACCCCGGACAAACAAAAGAGTCTTTCCAGTTACTTCCATCAACTATCTCATCAGTCCGTGCTGACTGCAAGGACAGTCCTTCAAGCATTAGGGTTCATGGCATCTTGTATTCTGGTGCTTCCCAATGCCAAACTGCATATGAGGAAGCTGCAATGGTATCTCAAAAATGTATGGACACAGCACTGCCAGGATTTGGACACTGTCATTCAAATAATACCTTGCCTTCAAAAAGAATTTTTGTGGTGGGCTCAGGAATGTCACCTAAACAAGGGACTCTCTGTGACCCGGCCAGAGGCGAGTCAGATTTTAACGACAGATGCCTCGGACATTGCTTGGGGAGCTCATCTGAATGGAAAGTGGATACAAGACAAGTGGCCTGCCAGACTACAGCATCTACATATCAACATGAAGGAGATGTTAGCAGTCCAGTTTGCATTAATGGCTTTCAAGGAGTTACTTCTTCCAGGGCAGGTGTTGATTCTAACAGACAACACAACTGTCATGTGGTACATCAACAAGCAAGGGGGAACACATTCTTATCCTCTATGCAGGCAAGCAATGATTTTATGGGAGACTGCGCTAAGCTTGCAACTAACTCTTCAGGCAAGGTTTCTGCCGGGAGCACAGAACTCCTTAGCAGATGTGTTAAGCAGACAAATCATGGATCCCCACGAGTGGAAACTGGATCTTCATGTATTTCAGAAATTGACAGTGTCATGGGGAACTCCAGACATAGATCTGTTCGCTTCTCCACTAAACCACCAGCTGCCAAAGTATTGCACAAAGGGGTTTCATCACACAGCTTGGAAAGTGGATGCTCTGTCTTTCAGTTGGAAAAACCTTCATGTGTATGCCTTTCCACCTCTGCCTCTTCTTCCAAAGGTACTATTAAAAGTCAGACAAGACAGGCCAAGGATGATTTTGATAGCTCCAGATTGGCCTCGGCAACACTGGTACCCACTACTAAGGAGTCTGGTAAGGAAGCCTCCTTGGCCTTTACCTCTGATTCCTCATCTATTATCTCAGCAGGACGGTCATCTGCTCAATGTCAAGCTTCACTCTCTTCATCTAACAGCCTGGCATATTCTGTGTTGAAACACAGCAGGTCTCAACTTCCTCAACAAGTTTTAAATGTGATTATGGAAGCTAGAAGACCTAGTACTAGGAAAGTGTACGCAGACAAATGGAAGAGATTTTTATCTTGGAGTACAGCAAAGAATTTGGAGATTTCTGAGCCTAATTTGAGTGTGGCTCTTCAATATCTTACTGAGTTATTGGACAAAGGTTTGTCCTTCTCTTCCATAAAGATTCATGCTGCAGCAATTTCAGCTCACTATGATTGTGACCCACCATTGTTTTCGCATCCTTTGTTCAAGCAGTTTCTTAGAGGGGCAAAGAATATAAGACCCCCACGTAGAGCTCCTACTCCTGCTTGGGATCTCAATTTTGTGTTGGAAAAACTTACTCTACAACCTTTTGAGCCTGCGGCTGCTGCTGAATTGAAATACTTGTCATGGAAGACTGTTTTTCTGTTGGCTATTACTTCTGCAAGAAGGGTGTCTGAGTTGCAGGCCCTTATGGCAGTAGAACCCTTTTTGATTTTCCATAAGGATAGGGTATCATTACGTACTAATCCTTCCTTTATGCCTAAGGTGGTTTCTAGTGTGGCTTTAAACCAAACTATTCATTTGCCTACTTTTTATGCAGACCCCCAAAATAAAGGGGAAAAGATTTTGCACACTTTAGATGTACACAGGCAATTGCGTTATTATTTAAGCAGGACTAAGGATTTTAGGCAGTCTCAGCAGTTGTTTGTTTCTTTTGCTTTGAGTTCGCAGGGCAAGCCTGTGTCAAAACAAACTATTTCTAGGTGGATTGGGTTTTGCATTGCATTTTGTTATTCCCATCATGGCAAGGAGATTCCAGCTGGGATTAGGCCTCATTCCACTAGGGCTACTGCCACTTCAACAGCATTTCTAAGGGGTGGCAACTAAGGATATTTTGGAGGCAGCTACTTGGAGTTCAGTGCATACTTTCTCTAAGCATTATCACCTTCCTATCTACTCTAAGTCTAGGGCTGGTTTTGCCACAGCTGTTTTGCAGGGCATGTTGTCAGCTCCTACTTCTTTATGATTTGCCAGCCTCCCTTACCTCTGCTTTGGGATTCTACCCAATAGTAAGGACTGCAGCAATGTGGAACGAAGAACATAGTACAGTTTTGTACCTACCATAAATGTAGATGTTCGAGGATCCACATTGCTGCAGTCCAATTTACCCTCCCTCCTTCCCCTCTGTGTTTAGGGGTGGTTGTGTAGGTGAGGTTATATGTTGATATTTTTGTATATATTTTTGTATATCTTGTACATAATTTTGGTGCAGGTATTTTGGGCCTTGTCTTTTTGGGGTCTTCTGACATCTGGGGCAAGAAAAGACTGAGGATATGACGTCGGTCATGCGCATTAGTACCCTGACGTACTGACGTCAGTCTAATGCGCCCTGACCGACGTCAGCCATATACTCTGGTATTCGGGCCGACTGGACAGCGGACTACCCAATAGTAAGGACTGCAGCAATGTGGATCCTCGAACATCTACATTTATGGTAGGTACAAAACTGTACTTTTTCCAGCAAGTTATTGAGGATTGAAACACTAAATAATGACACACATTTGAGTTTCAGAATTTATAGTCTTCAAAAAATGCGTGCTAACACAAAACATTTTATTCTAGTAGCTTTCTAAGTTTATAAGAGTAACATTTAAATTCTGTCCCTATTTTTGGGCCTTTGCCCCCCCCCCCCAATATTTTGGGCTTTGCACAGATTTCTTATGCTAAGAGGTTGAGAGGTATGGTCCTGCTGCCTTGCGCAAGCCTTTTCCTACTGCCGGTGGGGCACTTATTTTTGCTGCACTATAGCCTTTTTCTGTCCTCAAATTTTAATCTGTACTCCTTTCATTTGGTAGCACATTGTTTGGCAAACCTTCCAACTTAATTTCTCAGGAATTTTTGAGGAAACCAAATCCTTAAATAACTGTGTAATAAGGTTTTTGATGTTGTATCTTTCGGCTTTTCCTGGTTAGGGGTCGCCACAGCGGAACTCCGGTCTGCTAATAATTGCCACCAGATTTTTGCGTACCGAGTTGCCAGCCCTGACGTACAACCTTCAACGAAGGTACGCCCATTCATGCACGTCTCCACACAGAAGACGCTTTAGCTGAGAATCGAACAGGACAATGTCTTGCTGTGAGGCGACAACGCTACCGTAGCACCACCACCGCAGTAATAAGTTTTTTGATAAGAGATGTAAAACCTAGAACATTTTGTCTTTAAATAGCACAGTGATGCACTATAAAACAGTTTTTGCATTAACGTACATTTTCTGAGCAATAGTAATGCAAGTATGATGTATCACACACATTATTAACTCACAGAAATCCCCAATACTTTACCCATACCTCTCAACCTCTTAGTGCAAGATATCTGGACAAAGCCCAACAAAATGGGGGGATAAAGGCCTAAAATTAGGGACATATTTTAAATATTGTTCTTATAAACTTAGAAAACTGTTAGAGTAACAGGGTTTGTTAACGTACATTTTCTGAAGGATTTGTTGTCTGAAATTCAAATGTATATAATTATTTAGTGACTTCAATCCTCAAATCATCCCAGTGATTTGCCAGAAAGCCACAAATTTTAAGAGGAACAGGACAAAAATCTGGACATTCTAAGAAAATCTGGACAGTTGAGAGGTATGAAGTCTTTACCTGAAAAAAGTTGAGGGACAGGTCAAAAGTATGACTAAAAAATCATGAGCATTCTGCAACATCAGGGACATTTCAGTTGTATAGTCTTGGGCCGTTTACATCTTTATGTACTGTTGTCTGTACTTGTTCCCTCTAATTTGTCTCTTGACTAAAGGGCTTATCCAGGTTGTCTGTAATAATGTTTTTACACCAGTAAATCATTGTTAATTTATCAGCTCCAATGTATTTTTCACATGTTGTAAGTCAGTATGCTGGGCCCCGTTTACTGCTTTGTTTCTGGTTCCAGTTCCCAGAATTTTTTAAAAATTTGCTGTGTACATACATCATGTGCATTCCTTTTTACAAATCCACACCACATATTACTATTTATTGTCTTTATAGGGCCCTAGGTTTGCAATAGGCTAATGACCACTAGGGCCTTTTTAAGGTTAGTCATGCATCCCAAATCTCTGATCAGTTCTGGTACCTTTTGTTGTGTAAGCAAGGGGCTTGGGAGAGGAATCATTTACAAGCAGGGGACTGAGAGATGAGCCATTTACAGGCTGCCTGTGTCCCTCAGAGACATAAGTGCCAAACCAGCGGTGAATTTGCGATTCCCTTTCCAGTTGTCTAAGTTACACTTGAATTTGTTTAGGAAGGAACTTGCTCCACATGGATGCCTCTTCAGTGGGCCTGTTCATATCACAAGCAAGGTACAAGTCTCTAGGGCACATAATTCTGATGCTGTTTGTTTTGCGAATATGAAGGAGGTCCATCAGAGTGGGGTATGAAAAAGCCTTGTATGCCAGACATAGATTTCCCTCAACAGCCTGTAGGAGACTGAGTACAAGGCTAGGGCTTATCTAACTACGCTTGTTCTATTCCCTTCCCTTTGCAGTTCCAAGTCACCACTGTGGGTGTTTCTTAAAGCTCCCAGTGAAAAGCAGAGTTGTTTGTTACAAAGGTATCCCAGTTCATATCTCTGCATAAGACAATTAATAAAATGTGCACTGTAGGCAAATACTGCATTGCATGGATGGCATGCATTACTTCTCCCACTTCACTGCCTCCAATATGGAGATAGATCCTGCCAAAACTAAATAGTGTTAAATACTGAATTCACAAATCCCACTCCTACTAGGTACATTGGCCGTGGTAAAATGTTACAGCACTGACATGCCTGTGCACCTTTATCCACAGTTATACAGCCGTAGTTGGCATGCAGATGTTGGCAGGGAGTTTGCTTAAAACACCTGTATATAATGTCCTTATTTTATGGCATGTTAACATGATAGTTAAATCAATGAAAACATTTGGAGGCCAGGTGATGACTTAATTGTCAGGGAATAAGTTCCAGGTTTTTGCGACCATGTTGTAATATAGGGGTGTCCTGCAGATTTTTTTTTTCTTTTTGTATGATACGGAGTTGTTTATCATATGATCTTAAGGGGCATTGTGGGGTACAATTTTGGAGAATTGTAAGAGCATGGGAGGCTAAAAGATTATTTATTGTTTGTTATGCTGTGAATAATTGGGTGTATGTAAAATGGTGAGGTAGTTCTAACCAATTTAGATGTTTAGTGTTGTACAGTGGTGGCTTTGATTTGATTTGTTTGCAGCAAATTGTGCAGTCATAATATTTTTCAAGGGTAGTTTTTCAAAAGTTTAGAAGGTTTGTAAGGAGTAGGTAATTGTTAGCTTGAGTTAGTTTAGTTGTGAGGACGTTTTATTTGTTCTGTAGATCATTCCTAGCTTTTGGATTGTGTGTGTGTGTGTGTGTGTGTGTGTGTGTGTGTGTGTGTGTGTGTGTGTTTAAATTGCATTTAGAATATCTAGGTCAGTTTTTAAGCTGTCATCTATGGTCATGTCAAGCAATTTAGTATGAGATACTACTGCAATGTCAGTATTGCTTAAGCAGGTAATTTTGAAGTTACTTTTGTGTAGGCTGTGTGAATTGGGGGAAAACAGGAGTAGTTCAGTTTTGTTTGGGGAGGGGCTGAACAGTAATTGTGCCTGCTGAACCCAGTTTTCAATGTACATAAAGGCTTCTTATGTTTGTTGAAGATAAGTTTGGCTATCAGATGAGCAAATGACAGTAAAGTCTTCTGTGTGTTTTATGAGATAGATTTATTGGGAAGAAGTATAGAGATTATTAATGAATATTTTAACAGCAGAGGCCAAGAACAGATTCATGGGGTATACATATGGTAACTGGTAGAAAAAGGGAACAGGGTGCGGAGCCATTTAACAGATTATTGTCTGTCAGACAAGTAGTTTCTCAACCACATGAGAGTAGTGTGTGAGAAGCCAAGGGAAGACATTTCATGTAGGAGTTTAGTGTATGATACAGTGTAAAAAAATAAAACCTAAAATGGAGGTATTCCTGCTGTACAAAATATCAAGGTCTGATTGAAAAAACAATGCAGTATTTTCCTAGTATGTACAAAGATTAAAAAAAATGTTTATTCATTTTTTGATCTCCAAATGTATACCACTAAATAATTTTCCAACAAATAATCTTACAGTTTTGCATCATATCTAAAGCTGTCCAACAAATATTAGTCACTCTACTCATTTGTTTTTGAGTACAACATTGTTTTCAGCAGTTTTGCAGTGGCACAAAAACTGCAAACAGTGGACTTATTTTTTTACTTATTAATCTCTTCCATATTTAAAATATTTAGCAAGGCTAGACTTTCCACTGTGCGAGTCCTTACACGTCTGATATTACAGGCAACACAGGATATATGCATATGACTCCATAAGGACATCAGGTGTTTCAGCTATATGGCAATTCTAAATATCCATGACTTTTTTTCTTTTTAAGTTTATTTATGGACAAACTCATGCCAATAAAAGCCAAACCCCACTAGCTGTGGACATGCATGTTTCAGCCTTTTTATTGTATCATCAGCACAGTATAAGTGGAATGCTTGGCTAACATATACAAGAGGTTTAAGAAATATCACAGTTGAAAGTATAGCCTTGCTTGATTTTTCTTTTGTTTTTTTACTGATTGTTTTTTTCTATGTGACCTTTTTACTCATTGTTTTAGTATATTTAAAATATTTAAAAACATTTAAGAACTAAAAACAGGAACTGGTGTGATTGCTACATTTTCTTTTGAACTTTGGAACTACTACCTTTAAGATTTAAAAAGATCAGTTATTGAAACTAAAATGTTGAGTATTCCTGGCAGCTGTTGCTGAATGTTTGTGAAAAGCCAGATTTGCACAATAAATTAAATGTTAAAAGGAATTGTTTTAAAGGCAAGGCCCTTAAATGTCAATTGTTTTTGCATGTTCGTTTTTTTAATATGATACCATTGTATGTGAGGTGATTCATTCAAGTTTAATTCAGTCTGAGGTTCATCTGTGAATGAAAGTAGTTAATAATAAATGCTGGATTTGTAGAGGAAGTACAGCAGGTCCGATTTTTTTTCTTTATGTATTGCTCTTTTCACTATGCAAGAAACTGTTGAGAAGAGGGGTAGGTGTTGTGGGAGACTTATATGAGAACAGGAATTAACAGGATTTAAAATGCTTAGCCAAGGAACATTTCTAGCAGCGGCAGACTCCAGTAAACGGTTCTCCATTGCCCTGTCCTTCAGAGCAGACTGAGAAAGAGGAACACCTTGTATGTCACAGATTCCATTTCTTTCTCTGATGAGAAAGAAGATTTAGACTAAATTTTCCAAATGTCCTCCGCTGGTGTGACTCCAGTGGGGGCTTCGTGTCATATGGTTTCTTGCAGGACGATACACCCTTTAAGGGTATCCCCAACAAAGAATGAGAGATTATTTTAAATGGGAAGTAAAATCTGCCTGATAGCAAAATGTTATACTTCAAGTTAGTAGGCTTAGAGGAACCCAAGTCTGCAGCAGTATCTCCAGTTTTCAAGGCTTTCAATGATGTTTTCCTGGCAGACTTGCCACTGCCTAACTCACACCTCCCATCCCCAAGAAACTGGATATGTTGTGTGAGGTGCAGCAAACTCATCAATATTTCGACAGAAATCTGGTAGCAGATTTATATCTATAGAGACACTCAATGGTAGTAAGCTGGTACCAGGCCCAAGCACATTGTTGATTGATAGGAAAAGTATAGATTTAGGGGAGAAAAGTTTATACTTCAGCTACACTGCAATTTTAGGGTAATATTTCCAGGTACACACATTGAGTACCAGTCTATCCTCATAGGATAAGGTCATAGGAAGTTCAAGGAAGAGTTTTTGTCAGCTCTCTCCCTACACTGTACCATCCCTCTCACAAAGGGCTAGGTCAGTCAAGTCCGCAGGGAATTTACTAGTGTCCATCCAGTTGTGCCAGTCACATTTGAAGGAAATCAGTGTATCACACTGTTTAATCTGCAGGGGAAATCTATTCCAGAAGTGGAGGCGGCATTCAGTAAATTTCAGTCTCTCCACCTTGTTTTATTGTTCTCCTAATGCAGTTTTTATATCCCTTGTTCTGACATTTTTGAGAATGTGAAGGTTCATTTGTGAAAGTACGGTAAATCTTAGGTTGCTGTTTTTCTTTGATTGCTCAGAAGGCATGGCACAGGTCTCATCTGAAGAATCTGCGTGACATAGAAAAGAGGGACAGTGCTTTCTCTTTTTTCTGGTAGCTTACATATTTTAAGCCTGTGATCCTCCTTGTTAAGAATACCCAGGGCTGAACAGTTGTTTGATATTTCTGGTGAGGTACATCTCAAAGGGGTCATTGTGTTCTGCAGTAGGTCTGATAATTGCTAAATACAAGGGGACGGTAATCTGTTTAGGTCTAGATGATACTACCTTTGTGATCAACTGCACAAGTAGGAGTTCCTGGCAATGGTGATCAAAAGAGCAGGAATTATCTACCAAGTTCCTAGGACTCTACATTTTCATTTTGAAGTGGAGTGCTACAGATGCTGTAAGCTAGGGGGATGGTTTGTCTCCCAAATGCAATAGTGTTGTGTTTTTTAGTATCTAATTTAAGCTCGTTTCAATACACTGGGCATTTAAACGCATAGGTTCTTTCTGGAGGGCTTCTTTGTCAGAACAGTATTTAACAGCGACTACTAGTTTGCATTCATCCACAAACCTGATTAGCAGTCGGACTTAGTTTTAAGTCTGTCATTCAGAGGAGTAAACAATGAACAAAAGTAGTTCCAGGACTTCCATACCAAGCTTAGGATCCAGGCATTAAATGTAGACATCAAAGGAGGATACCTTCTTAAACAAGAAATCGAGGTTTGTGACACATTTGCAGGATGTATTCGAAGTACTGAAAGAAAAATACATCGTGCAAACTGTAAAGCAGCTTTTTCAGTCCTTCTCCCAATTCTTTACTGTAGCAGAACTTATTGTTCCAAAACTGTCCCTTTAATCGTCTGCTAGCTGAGGAACCAGCAGATGAAGACAGTGAAATCTGGGCAAAATAGGCATGGTAGAGCAGTGGTTCAACCCTTCCACCCAAGTAGATGCGGCTAGGATTCCATTCCTCCTCACCCCCCCCACCCACCCACACTGGCTGACTGGGAGACAGATTGAACTACTTTGCAGATATGGGCAAATGCTATTTTGAACAGCTGGGTGTTCAGCATCATAATAGAGAGGAACTAAGTAGAGTTTGAGTCTCACACGTTTCATGGGGATGTCTTTGGTCGATATTTGCTGGAGTAACAGCAATAGAAAGTGTGCCAGAGCAGGAAGAAGTGAGAATATTCTACTCCATCGTACATCTAGGTTCCAAAATATGAATCCAGTAGCCTATTCTTGTGAGAATGCTGCTCAAACTTAAGATATTCATTCTGCAGTCACTGGTCCCATTTCCCCTACCGTGGACCTTCCTGATCACCCAGGGAGTGAAAGATGCTTGCTTGCATATATTAGTTTACAAGGACCATGTGAAGTAGCTAAAGTTCTGAGTTTGACATAGGTGCTCCCAATTTACCTCCTTGTCCTTCAGGCTCTGTGATGTCTCTAGGGTATTCACAAAGTGCCTGGCAACAGTGGTAGCCTTTTTTTAGACTGAAAGGGGTCAGCATCTACGTATTCCTGATTGCATGCTGAAAAATTAATTACAGTGCCAGGTTCCAGACAATTTCAGGATTGACTTTAGACTACCTCCGACTTGTGGGGTTTTCATTTAATCTTCCAAAACGAGGCGTTACTCTGGACAGGATCAATATATTTCTTGGGATGATCCTGAGCGTGGTGTGTGCAGGGTCTACTTCCTTTTTAGGAAATTTCTCACCTTAGGGTCTTAATTCTGCTTGCTGGCTGGCTGACAGAGACCACATTACAGCCAGGGGCTCATTGAAGGCCTTTCAAATATCCTTAGGTTTCCCCAAGCTAGACTGCACATCTGAAAAAATAAAGTAGTTCCTAAGGGCCTTTTGATGTCAGCACTTGCAACCCTGGGCATGGAACCCCTTTTGTTGCTCTGTGTGCAGAAGAAGGTTGCGTAATGGGCAGATCAGGAATGAGCTGATATTGTCCACCCTACTGAAGCCTGCACATTCTGTGATGGCTGATTCCTCGACTTTCAGACAGTGCTCCTACATAAGAATCTTCTTAGTCTAGAGACATTCCCCCAACACCACCACCACCACAAAGAACCTCATGTTAGCAGTCCTGTTAGCCATTAAGGCCATCAGGAATCAGTGGAATTTAGGTATCGTACTATTCAATGTAGACAATGCCACAGTAATCTGATACATAAACAAAAGAGAGGCACAGAATGATATCAACTTTGCAGATTGGCTGTGTGGGTGTGATTAATGACCCAGTCCAATCTGAAGCTCAGGGCAGTGTATTTGCCTCCACATGGCAAAATTGTAGCCATTAAAGTGAGTAGGATACTAGCAGAGATTTGTAAGTGGGAGCTGAGCAGGAAGGTCTTTCATCAGTTGAGAAGCAGTTGGGGTCTCACTGACTTGTACTTCACCTCCAGGGTGCTCCATCAACGCATGATTTGTTGTACAGGGTTCCCTCACAGCAGGTTTGGATGGTGGGTGCCTTTTTCCTCTAGTTGTATGCGTCCTCTAGTCCTTTTCATCCCTGGAATGATAGAAAATATGCACAGGAAACATGCTATGGTGGCTTTCATAATTTCAGTTTAGCTCAGGAAGCACTTGTTTTCAGTGAGGGTGCAGATGGCCAAAGAACCTCCTTCCTTCCTGTTACAAGAGATACTTGCTGACCCAAATCTGAAGGGTCTCAGGCTAACATTCTGGGTGATTTGATACTTTATTTCTTTCAGGCATCTTTTTTTTTTTTGTTTGGTTTGTTTTGAGTATGTGCTAACCATTCTAAAAGATGACAAGAAACCTAATAAGGAAATCATAGCTGCCAAAGTGGAAAACTGTATTCATTTTGGTGCAGAAAGAACAAGGATCGACTGAAAGCAGATGTGCCCCTTGTTCTCGCCCATTTCTGAGCAGAGCTTTCTTTCTATGCAGTAAAGGTGCATGTTACAGCAATTTCTGCTTACCTTCCACCTCCTTCATCCCTTACAGGGAGGCCAATGGTTAGGTAGATCTTCAGATGAGTTATTCGGCCACGACCACCAAGAAAGGCAATTATCCTCCTCCTTGACACCAGAACTTCACCTTGGAGCAGCAGACCTTGTATCTATTTGAGCCAGCAGCCACGGTGCCACTCAAGTTTCTGTCCAGGACCCCTGTTTTTGGTGACAAATTATATTGAAAAAATGAACGCTAATGTTATAAGCCCTGATGGCAAAGTAGCCATTCATTGTTTTCTACGCTGGTGTTAGCCACAAGGCAAATCCTATCTTTATGCTTAAACCTGTTTAGAGGATAAACCTTAGTCAGTCAGTATTCTCCCTGAAACATCATGAAATAGGGAGAAGATCCAGCATGTATTGCAAATCCACAGTCTGTTGTTGTGCTACTTTGATAGACTGTATGTCGCCTTTGCCCATGGTAAGGAAGGTAAACTGGGCACCAAGCAGATGTTGCCTAAGTGGCTAGCAAATTGCCATTGTCTTTGCTGTGACATGAATGGCAGATCTCTGCAGGAGCCCAAGAACATTACCAAAGCAGCCTCCACATCCGTTTTTGTTTTGGTCTGGCAGGTTTCAATGTAGACTGTTTGAAAGGTGGCTGCAAATTCATCACTACATACATTTTCCAATCACTGTTGGCTGATTGTCCAGTCCAGTGGTGCAGTGAGATTTGAAGTGTTAGTCTTCCAAAGTATCAGTAGAGAAAATGTGTCAGAAGCTGGGAGATGCCCCCTTCCACTTTATGATGCTGTGGGGGTCTGTTTTCTGTATGTTATGAATGCTAGTACAACAGTGACCTCTTGATGAACATAGTACAGTTGTGGGAGAACTCATCATAGTGGTAGATATTTTTGAAGGGTTACTGTCTTAGCAAAGGCTCTCTCCCATCCCTCCCCCCAAGATGAAGCCCCCTCTGTGATCTCTTGCCTCCCAAAAAAGCATTGCATTGTAAGATAAAAAGCTAAATGGAGTGGGAGCGCTCATCCTAAAGCTTGTAGACAAAGTTATCTCATCCACTAATGGGACATAGCCTGCACAAAGTGTACTGGCATAAAAGAATGGAAAATGATCACAGGTTCAATATCCATTTTTATTTGGGTTTCTGGATTGCATCTGTGTGTATGAGGGATGTTTGCCTGCATCCTGACATTGGAGCTCTGGGAGTCAGGGCAATCAGGCAGACCCAGCCTACAACTGACTCCCATATCTTATGAATGCTACTGCAACAGTGGCTATACTCAAGCATATATTGTTATTATGAGGTCTTACACCACTGTATTTTATTAGTTAACTGGGTAGGTAGCTCAGTTCATGGGATACTTTTTAGCCATTATCCACACACACCACAGTGTTGCAAAAATGTAAAGCGAAATACATTACAGGCATAAAAATGAATTTAGCATTAAAGCAAACCAATTCTCAGCATATGTAAAATGGCTGGATACTATCTGCACTTGCATTACTCACCCTGTGCCCCCGTGTGACTAGTATGGGTGTCACCCCCCAGAATTAATCCCAGTACATACCTCTGGTTGGCTTATTGACTAGTTGTATGTGTGTGTTCACTTGTACTTATTTGCTATCACCTATCCTACTGCTGTCACGTCTTTTTGTTTCTGTTTAACCATTACAGGATCTCCTACGCTGAAAATATTGTTTCTCAGCATAAAAAAACAGGAGTATAAAGATCTTGCTTTTAACCCCCTTTAGATGTACCAAAGGATACCTCATTACCCACTGAAATAGTCCTGCAATATTTAGTAGTTTCAGGCTGAAGGATCACATTTGGCTCCAATTTTTTTTCGGTCTGCACTCCTTTCTTCCTCATGTCTGTAACTCACTGAAACAGACTTGTAACAAGTGCTGTGGTACTCTTTTCAGAAATAAAAGACCCTTTCCTACCCTGTAGCTATTTCTTAGCCTAAACTCCTTGTTTTGCAAAGATTTTTTAAACAAAGAATCCTTCCTGTACATTCATCTTCCAAGCACAGATCTTCTGTTCATGCTTTGCTTTGTATTTCCAGCAAATTGTGTCCTTTTTTGCTTTGTAGTGCATTCCTTGCAAAGAGCATCGCCTTTGTCCTATAGAGATTTTATGGCACAGAGTTATCCTTTCCCTTCCTGTTCTGCAGCACCTTCCTAGAACAGTTTTTTGCTGGTCCTTTAGAACTTTTATGGCACACAGCCATCCCTTCCTATCTTGCTCCACCTTCCCAGCATGTCGTCCTCCTCTGATCCTGCAGAACTTTTATGGCACATGGCCATCTAGTCCTGGAGCACCTTCCTATTAAAATATATTTCTAGCCCTGCAGTGTATTGCCACCATGGATGCCATGTCATGTTCTGCAACACTTTCCATCAGGGTGTATATCCCGCTGTCCTTGCAACTTCTCAAAAGTAGACTGCTCATATGTAAAGTGTCACCACAGCAGTCACTATAAATAGAATTTACTACATTAAAAACAAGTGAAACACAAACCACCAGTCCCATTTGTACCCTATTTACACTGCCTCTAATTGGGATCTCTCTCATTAGACTGTCAGGCAATTTGATTTAAAAAAAAAACCTGAGGGCCAGACACACAGCAATTATGAGCTGATTAACATTCACAAATGCTAGTCATCCCACAATTATGAGGAGTTAAGTGAAAATGTCTTTACCCTGCAGCACTTTCTGAATGCAAAGTTTAACACTTTGGTTTTACTTCAACTCCATATTCTTGGTGATTTAAGTCTTCTTGATGCATAGCTCAGATGCTTCTTTCCATCCTTTTTCATATAAAGCTTTTTCACCAGGCACTGAATATACAGTCCAGTGCCTGGTCACTTGTAGATCTGATCCTTCATCCTTGTTTCAGTGGTGAGACTTTGCTTCCAGATTTGTATATCTAAAGTAAAGATCACACCTCTTTTACCAGTTGTTTCACTGTTCCAGACAAGATCTTTGAGCCATGCTGCCGTATCCCCAGTCTTGGCTGTGTTATACCTTTCATTGTCACACATTTCCATCCTCATCTTGTTCAATTTACCAGATTTATTGACAGTTCAGACTTGTGATGTACACTGCATTGGTAGTGTTTTGTCATCTCAGACAATGGAAGCTCTGCCCTTTCCAGTCCTTTTCATAAAACTTAACCAAGTTAACAAAATATAAGTAAATAATATCTATTTCGCTGATGCAATTGATTTTAGCTGTAATTAAGATAATCTTTTGTGCCCAGATGGCTGTGTAGGTGCTTTGAGTACTCCCATGAAGTAATTTTAGAAATCTTTCCTGTTATTGTTACACTGATAATGCAACCGGGTCTTTATTAATTATTCGAACATTTTAAAGTTCGAATGTCATATGGTCAACACCATATGATCGAACTTCAAAAAGTTCTAAGGTGAAAAGCAACGGCTCTGTATGGTACAGAATGGAAAAAGTTCCCTTTTCTGCACTGAAGTGCAATCTTGGAGTTGGTATATTTAAGTAGGGGGGGTGTGGGGGTCTTGTCCCCCTGCTCAGGGCATTGAGGTAAGTTTTTTAAAATCTTTTATTATATTTTTCGATGTTTCAAACTTCGCTCATGTGTTGTCGAACTTATGAGGTTCGAAGTTTTGAAACTTCTAATATATAATATAGACCCATTCAACGTTTGTCAGTTTAGATAATGCAGCATTTATCAGTTTATCACCAGCTTAAATTTTGTTCTTTTGGTTCCAGATAAATACAATTAAAATAGAAAAAGAAATGCAAAATGTGCATTTAAAAAAGTTAATTGCAAGTTGAAAATTGCCATACAGGAAGTGAAGTAGTGAAGCCAAAGGTCAGGGTATCTTCTCTTATATTTGGCAATTCTCTAATGGAGTATAGTAGCCACATTCTTTAGGAATCTGTAGTTTTGTTTTGTTTATTTAAACACTCTTTGTTAGTCTCACTAAACCAATGGCCTTTTTCAGGGGATACCCCAGGAGGTATTCATACTGACTAGGGCAAATTTGGCCAGGGAACTGGGATAACTTCCCCTTCTCTTAAGTTCCATAGGATCTTTTGCATCCACATGAGCTACCTACTCAGACAGATGGGGGCTCATTTTAATGTCTCATCCAGACGATGTTCATGCACTTTGATAAGCAGCAGACCCTTTTTTTCATGTGTACTGGTCCTTGCTTATCTGGTAACTTGATAGAATTACTTAGAAAGTTATTTTTCTCTGTAGTCCTTGAAATGAGCATTCATTTTTTTGTCTGTGACTGTGTTGTAAAAGGAAGATTTCCTTCATATTGTGAGATTGCACCTGTGGTGAGTTGGGTTTGCAGTATTAGCCTGTTTCTTAAAATCAGAATGTAATCTCTTAGCTAGCTTACTTGCATGAATATTAAATATTCTCTTTGAGTATTTTTATATGGCACATATGGCTTTATCTAATTTTTTTCAAAATAATTTTTATTGATTTTGAAATTGAAAAACAGAGGAAAAAAGCAATGAGAATATAGTATGCATATCAAATACAATGAGAATATGGATACAATAACTTTAGTAGAAACAATTGGAGAGAGAACAATCGATAATTTCAGTTGGATGAAGGACAAATAATGCATCATAAGATGATTATCCTGACCTTGAGTTTACCAATGTAAAGGTAATTTTAAAAAAAAAAAAAAACTTTCAATGAATGAGGCGAGAGGATCTTTTCCATATCTGTTATTCTCACCATGTAGCATATGCATCCAGACTGGTGTCAAGTTATGAAATGAAAAAACTAGATAAAGGAAAAACATCAAAACTAAAACCTCAAAATCTTATCAATAAGAAAAGCTAATAAGAAAACAACTGAAGACTTCCCTATGTATAGCTATTTACATTAGATGCCACACCTATTTATATGCCACAACTTAAACAATCAATGTAAGGTTAAGAAGACAAGGATACGGTAAACTAAATTGAGAGTCTGTCTGAGAAGCAGAAGATGGGTTAGTTTAGTCAGAAAAGAAAAAAGAAGCGATAAGGAGTACTGAGAGTAGAATATCAAGGATTTGTTCATGGCCTTCATATAGAAGTGATAAGTTTGTGTTTAGTATTGTCTAGGGGAATAAGGAGAATGGTTACAAAAGTGGGAGGAATATTTGCTATACTATGGGTATTGATTAGGAAGTGTGGAATCTGTGAAATAAGAGTGGGATAGGTGAGAGGAGGAAACGAAAACTTAGTCTTTAATCTTTTAATATTGTATCTAGACGATATCCCAAGTATTCTTGAAAATAAATAATTTTGTGTGGGTTTTTGTTTGCTAGTTTGAGAGTATATGTATTGTATAGCTAGCGTTTTGAAGTTTTCCCAAGAGATCTTAGACTTATCTGACCAGTTTTCGGCTATGTAATATTTAATTAGGGTGTGTAATGTTATAAGGATATGCTTGGTTATGCTAGGTAAGTTATTAGGAGTGATGTGCAATATTGCCGTTTCCCACGAGAAAGTAGTTTTCTCATAACCCATTTTTTCAAGTTTGGCCCTTAATGAGCACCATAGTTTGTATACTGTCTTGCAGCTCCAAAAGATGTGTAACAAGTCTGCATTTTCATTAAGGGAGAAGGGACATCCTGATGAGTATTTAGAGTTGAACTTGTTTAGCACAGTGGGTGTATAGTAAGCATTATTATTAATCATGATGTGGGTGTATATTAAGTTTTTGAAAGGGGTTAGTTTGAGCATGTTCTTAATAGCGAGTAATTTTTCCTTTGGTGTTATACTTTGGTTTTTCTGTAACCAGTAATTAGAGAACATGAGAGCCTTTTGGGGTTTTATTGCGGTAATTAATTTGTATGGTTTCGAAAGCATTTTTTTCATATAGGATAAGGTTCTTATTATTAACTGAGTTATTTTTATTTCTTGTTCTGTAACCGATTTCTCAGAGAATTTGACTTTTATGAGCCTTATGAGAGACCTAAATATAATTTCATATTTTTTGGTATAGCCAACTTTGATCTTATTTCAGTGATGTTATACTTGTATAGTTTATATAGATCCCATATTGCGATGTCTCTTATTAAGGGATAGTTAGCTAGATTTATTAGTTGGTTATTTAGTTTTGTGCAGTTTTACTGAGAAATTTAATAGTTAATGCTTGTGATGATCTCTCCTCCCAGATAACCCTCACAACTGGCTGAGATATTGTAGAGTGCAGTGTTTGTTTTATACCACATCTTGTGAGTGCAGTAAATAAAACTTTCAGCTAATCGTGTTTCGTAATATTCAGTGGGCAAAACTCCAAGTTAAGTGAACATGTGCTGTCACTAAATAATGAGCTACTGTGTTGTAACTTATCAGATGATCTGACTTGGGCCATCAATGTCTGAATCTGGTGTATGGTATTTACTAAGCAAAGACAGCAGCTTTGATTAGCTTGTTGCAGGGAAGTAAATGACTGAGGAAATTTGGGCAAATTTTTGTTCGGTTCCAGTACCTCTCTTCCCGTGAGTAAAGACCTAATACAGCTGCATCCTTACTGTTCCATCCGTTATCTTTGAAGCATGACATCAGCAGCATACTAATGTTATGAGACCTGCTTTGGTTCTCCCTATTCATATTGTTTTCCATAGTTTTTAAGAACAAATGGTTTACAGATTGCAAAACCCCCAGCTCTATTACTGTGCATCAGTACTACTGAGCCCTGTGCAATTCTTACATTATATTTGCCTGAAGCTACAGTTCTTTGTTATTACTTCTGAATAAAACTTGTATTTCATGGAGTGTGTGATAAAAGAACATGACGAAATATGAATGATTATATCAGCATTTGCTTACCAGCACAATAATCAAGCTTCACATAGGCTGAATACAAATAATCAACTATACAACTGCGGACTGTCTGCAACAGTGGCAGACAAAATCACTAATACAAGAATAATAGCCTTGTATTTGTACTTGCTTAAAAAATACACCACCAGACATGGTGCCCCTACAAAAATACATCCAGGCTTGCTGTTAAGTAGCAGGGCTGCACTCTACCCATTGTGGTAGTTTCACTACTTATATAGACTCATTCCATGGTCATACATCAGGGCAGTCATCTTCACAAAAGAAACGTTGCCATGTGAAAGTCAGCAAAGTTAGCAACTGACCAAAAAGAAAACTTCAAGGTTAAAATGCCTTAAACACATTAATGATGCCAGCAATATCTCTTTATGAACATATATAGATAAACATAGCTATAGATAATACAGATATATAGTATATATGTTCGTGAATAAACAGTTTTTGGCAATAAGGTATAGTGTGCCATGCTGGGGATAAATGCCCCCCCTCCCCCATTTCAGAGAATCCTGTATCCAGTCTTTTTTAGCCTTGCTTTTCTGGGAGATGGAAAAGAGCTCATGTATGCCCATGACATAGAAGCCAGAAGCCTTGGGCCTATTATCCCTTGGAAGGATTCTGAAGGTCTCTGCAAACAAGACCACTCATAGAATGTCAGAGTAACAGCATTGTAGTAAAACAAAAGCAAATAAACACAGACGTATGTGTCAAGACTTTATCAGACTGCTGAATAAAATCACAAAACTCTTTTAACTAAAATCATGTCACATTTTGAAGAACTGAATAAAAACACTGCTTATATATGTGTACATATTAATTTTTTGTTTAAGCCTTTATTCGAAATCCATTTAAAATTTGAAGTATCATTAAGACCTGGTTCAGCAACAGAGGTTAGTCTTACTTGGCATTTAAACTCCCTCACTTTTAATTTATTCTTGTCCCCTTCTCTTAAATCCTTTGATTATTAGTGATAAAAAACATGAATGTTTTATACTTTGTGCAAGCCATTGAATGTTTGAATAATGCATTTAACGAGTCAAGTTTTGAAAAAGCATACATTCATATATTGGCTGGCATGTGCAATTGCAGGTTGGTGTTGCACCATGTTGTGTAGCTCCAAAAATCTGGTGGCTTTGTTCAAATGCATCAGTTCATCCATCTTTTACATTCTTTACTTTTCATATTAAAGCTCTAAAGTAAGCATATTCTACTTCCTTATTTACTGATCAGATAATGTGGTATGCCAGCTAGTCACAAGACTTTTTTCAGCAATGATGTGGTACAAAGTTGAATAAAAAGAGTAACTTGTGCAATATAAAATATACTTTGTGGTCTTCAGCAGAGAGGCTGTAGTCTAACTAAATTTGTAGGTGTTTGGTATGAATCTGTTCAGTCATCATAGAGTATGAACTGATATGTACATTTTTTACCTTGTGCAGCATAAGAGAGACTTGCCTTGCAAAGTGCTTCTATCATAAAGAGATTGAGTGAGTTTGGTTGTTTAAAGATGAATAAGGAAACCTGACTGACATGTTTATGATATGGTGAAGATTCAGGTTAGCCTTTGTCACAACATTTGCATGTAAGGATCTTTATTAGGCAACACAGTGCTTGGGATTTGAAAGCTATAAGAAAATATAAGATTGTAATGAGGATTATTTATTTATTGACATTTGTTAACTGGGTTGGTCCAGCTGGGCTTGTGGCCCATTTTCAGTGGAGACTCGAGGAGAAAAGCTCGGTACACAGCACTTTACAGTATATAAAAAAATAGTCAAAAATGTTACAGAGGAGTAGAGATAACAAGTTGTTGTTGTTGTGTCTTTCGGCTTTTCCCGGTTAGGAGTCGCCACAGAGGAACTCCGGCCCGCTAATGATTGGCAGTAGATTTTTTACGTGCCGAGTTGCCGGCCCTGACGCACAACCTTAAACGAAGGTACACCCATTCCCGCATATCTCCACACAGAAGACGCTCTAGCTGAGAATCGAACAGGACAACGTCTTACTGTGAGACGACAACGCTACCGTAGCACCACCACCGCAGTAGTAGAGATAAAAAGTAAAGATATAAAATAGAAAAGCATGCACCGTGCAATATACAAATTCAAAAAAATTTTTTTACAAAGGAAAGTATGTATTTACATAAAAACGTTATATCCATTAGCATTGTTGATAACATTTAGAAAGTACTCACCTAGTAGGATACTAGGTGAAAGAGGTGGGATTATATAGATATGTTTATGAGGTATGGGGAGATTAGATTGGGTCATGACAGGGGCACGTTTTGGTGTTAAGCAGATGAAGTTTGAGTTTTTTCAGTTTGATGGGTGATGGACAGAAGGAAGTTGAATGCTAGTGCATTTACAGAAAAGTGTAAATTACCATCAGTCTCTCTTCCTTCTTCAGATTTAAAACCCTTTATTTCCTGCAGGAAAAAACAGACTAATAACTGTACCAAGATAGGAAATTGAAAAATCCTTCCAGAGGTATTGGGGAAAGTACTGCAAGTGTTGGTCAGTTTGTTTCAGGCTGTTCTGCTGAGAGTTTGTCCCCTTCTTCTGTAATGAACCCATGTGTGTAATATGTACATACATGCCCAAATACTTTCTTGGATAATAGGAGTTGCACTACATTTGTTGATTCAGTCTTATTTCTCATCAGCATATTTTTTACCTGAATGTGTATTGGATAAAGTATCTGTGACTAGTGGAGAAATATAATAAAAGGGGTAAGGAAGCCATAGAAAGGATATCCCTAATAAAATACATTGCTTTTACACCCAAATTGGCCTTTTCTGGAGGACTTGCTGCAGTCAGATCAGATAGACAAGAGAAGTCCACTAGACATTAGCCAATCCTTTGACATCTACAGTGTCTTCCCTGTTATTGTTTCAGGGAAAACTTGTTTGAGCAAAATGGTTTGCTCAAGTATAACATCTTACCCTCACAGTTCCAAGATCTGAAGTTCAGTCCTAGCCTCTGGTCACTTTCTTTGCAGAATTTGGATATTCTAGCCATGTGTGGGGGAGTTTTCTCTGAGATTTCTGGTTAATTTCCCCCTCTAAAATATACTGGTTGATTGGTTTCACTGAACTGTCTACATCTGCATATTGTATTTACCCTTGAGGCTCGTTCTTGTAAAATAAAAGTTTACACAAAGTTGCCAGGAACAACAAGAATGTTAGGAATAAATACATACAACAAACACGTGAGAAACAGTAATGACGATCTGTTTCGGATATTCTGTAGAGAGTACAAGTTCTTAACTGAGATTATATGCAAGATGGATCACAGAAATATCAACGTCTCTGTTGGAACCTGAATTACAGATTTTTCCTTTTATCACAATTTATATGTATTGAGTTAGGATTTCAGAAGTCATTCCATGTCTTTTTGACAGCCTGAAAGGAGTGTTTTTTTTTTTTAGGTAATTATTTAGCCGCTGTGGTGCAGCGGTAGCGTTGTTGCCTTACAGCAAGGAGTTCTCCCGTTCGATTCTCAGCTGGAGCGCCTTCTGTGTGGAGTCTGCATGTCCTCCCCGCGGTTGAGTGGCATTCAAAAGACATGTGTAGAATGGGCATGCATTCCTTGAAGGTTGGGTGTCGAGCTGGCACCTCGGCACCCGTAAAAAATCTACTGCCAATCATTAGTGGACCGGAGTTTCGCTGTGGCGACCCCTAACCGGGAAAAGCCAAAATAAGATTATTTACAGATTCATAAGGTACTTAGAAGCCTTCTTCACAAAACCTGATTATATCCTTTAAATTGATCCAGTGGCCAGTAATGTAAAACATTACTAGTTAAAAAGACACAAAAATTAGGAGTTGATGGTCTTTTTATATGATTAGGTATGACATTGTAAAATTGATAATTTCTGTGAATGTTCTTATTTAAAAAAAACTTGCTGTTTAAGATGTTTTTATAGGGGTTTCCATGGCTTTCTTATTTGTGAGCAACTCTAGAGTATTTGTAATAAGTCTACATTTTTTGCATGGCAGCCTTGACATACTGTGTGTAGTCCATGGAAGTAAATGTAAAAAAAAAAAATTGTTAGGGTGGGAAATGGGCATTGTGTAGAATCCCAACTGGAGTCTAGTAAAGGTTCTTGAAAAAGATAGTTTAATGAGGTGAAACACTTGTAACGTCACACACAAGGAAACCAGAAAAACAAAAAAACAGATAAAAAGAAAGGAAGTTCATAGAAGAGGAAGTTCATAGATATTAAAGTGGACGAAACGCGTAAAACTGAGTTTGGCATATTCCTTTCTTTTTATGTTTTTTTGTTTTTTATAGTTTAATGAGGCTTTCAAAACTTCCCCTCCATGTATACTTGTTTTGTACTGACTGATCATATTTTGAGGAGGAGCACTGATAAGAAATGTATCTCTCTTCGACATTAATAGTGTTTTGGATATGTATATTTGTCAGAGAATAAAGTTTTTTGGAGTAGGTGAGAGAGTATGGCCTTGTCATTGTGTAATGACAAAATGAGAATTCTCATTTTGAGTGCAGATTAAATAATGCCACTACAGTGTAACCTTTGGGGAAATTGTAGAAGTCACAAATGTGGGATGCAGAGCTGTTTTTAATAAGAAAATTGTTTTTATTCAAGGGGCATTGTGTTCCATTGGTTGCTTCGCCATCATAGCATAAGGCTTGGGTTTTGGTCTGTAGGGTAAAAAAGGTAATACCTTAGCTGTGCGTAGTAGCTCAGTCAGCTGTAGTAAAGGAGACAGAAATGAAGTTGAAGATATTGTGGAATTTGAGTTGCTAATATCTTTTGCCTAAAAAGCGTAGTGCTAATGGGGTGTAGTCCTAGGAAATAATTATACCAAATGTTAGACTGAAGTGGAGGTTTTGTTTGTGACTCTGGTTTTGGCACAGAAGCATCCATGGAGCAGACCAGTACTCTAGTAAACAAAGCAGCTTAACGTCCATAAGATGGATTTCAGCGTTTTCTAGGATTTATCATTCTGTATTCTAAGAGGATCCAGTGCTAGACTTATGAAAAGTAATGTCTGCACCCAGGCTACAGGTCTGTAGGTTCTACTCCCATTATCAAAAGAGACTTGGTACAGGTTATAGGGCACAGCAGGGCAATTGAGCTGAAAAGTTTTGTTTCCTGCTTTCAAAGCCAGACCATATTAATAGATGTGTCAGTGTGTATCGGGATCCCATCTTTAGTTTCTCTGTGTAGAACAGATCTGAAGTCTTGACAACAAAACCTCTATTTAAACCATGAAAGAAATTAGCCGTACTATTAGCCCTGAATGTATTGAATGTTAGTATTTGAGCAATACAATCTGATCCTGAAAGTGGTTTACTTGCTTGACCAGTGACACTTCTCACAGTGTATCTGAATAAAGAGCTGTAGCTAACTCATGCTAGCCAACTGCAAGTATTAATTCTCCAAATGTAGGTTTTAGGGACCCTTGTAGGTAGACTTGTGGCTTAGGGGCCATCACAGGTAGATGTGTTTACATGACAGGAAAGTGCTCAGCTGTTAAATTCTTTTTGCCAAATACTCATCCAGAAAGTCTGGAACACTTATGATTTTGCTTTCACCTGAACCAGCAATCTGGTGTGTCCCCTTCACTGATGAACGATGTTGAGGCAAAAATGGACTGCTTTCGTAACATCTTCAGGTTGGCCAAGAAACCAGTTGTTTACCGTTGTGCTTAGTACTACTTTAGTAACTGACTACACAGCAAGACAGTAGTGTATCCAGTAATTCTGGTTTATTCTTCCTGAGTGTCAGTTGTACAAGTTAATAAGCAGCCAAAAAGGCCAAATGCCTGAAAATACGGTATAGCAAAGTGGTAAAATGTTAACTGTCTTAGCACCTGAGTCATGGCTGTAAATGGTCTGTGGAAAACCCCACTTACTTAGAGCTTCTCAGCAGTCCCCACTTACTAAATATTTAGACTTCTCACCGAGCTGCAGCTAGAGCAGGACAAAGGAGGTGGCTGCCCCATGTACAAGGTAAGGGGTACAATTGGCAGGTGTGGGAGAGTGCAGTCCTTGCATTGCTTTATGAAGCCACTAGGATATTCATGAATGCTGATACTACATTTGCTGTTATGTCTGAAACACTCATTTGTTTGTGAACTTAAATGTCGTAAGCCATTTGTTACATTTGTAGTAAGCAACTTGTTACGATTTCAGAACAGAATAGCTTTTTTTCTTTTAGGTCTATAACTTTGAGGAGAAGATAAGCCACAGCCTTTTTTTTTTCTCCTCAACTTTGAGTTGAAGGGAGTGCCAGTTTGGAGACATGCAAAGGGTACCAGATGGACGGCCGGCCTTAGGCATAGGCGAACTAGGCGACCTCCTAGGGCGCCGTACAGGCCAGCCTCGGAAAGGGCGCTATTTTTAACTATTTATTTATTTTAATATTTTAATTAATAAAATTCCTCTCACTCTGCTCCCTGCTCAGGAAGCCTGATCCATAGTGAGAGAGGTGAGCGCCCTCCCACCAGCTGCAGGTTGGCTCGGAAAAAAAAATTATGGTACACCAGTCTGTTACCTTAAGGAGCCCAGCCCTGACGCACAACCTTCAACGAAGGTACGCCCCTTACGCATGTCTCCACACAGAAGACGCTTTAGCTGAGAATCGAACGGGACTACGTCTTTTTTTTTTTTTTAAGAGTAAACTTGATAGCTATTTTGAACGTAAGCAAAATCCATATGATAAACATTTCAATTCATAAAGAATAAACAGTTTCTAATAGACATACTACATTTTCTGTATGCCATATCAAAATTTCTACAAACTCTAGTTTTCATAATAAACCCATCAAGATAAAACAGGTATATGTGAGATGTCATTTTAATAATGGATTTATTGTACTTAAGTAATTGCTTACACTGAATTTGGGAACATATATTCCAACCTTTCAGTTTATCAAGCTTATTGTGGATTATCTAATTGTCAAAATCTGGTAATGCTCAAAAACAAAGAAAAACTAAGGGAAGTAAGCCAATTTCTGGATAGGCACAAGTGAAGTTTTCTCACAATGTAGCCGTAAAGCTTTTCAGTTATGTAATCATGTACTTTTTTCTCTTAGTGTTCTCTTATTTTATTAAAATTTCAAGCCTTCTATAAAAGCTATACAAAATAAAACAAGAGCATACCATAGACTATTTAAAAGTATATCCTGATAATGCAACCTTCTACTCTAATATTCTCAGCCCTTCTGTATTCACTTTCATACTTCTAACTAATGTAATTCAAACTGAAAAAGAAAAAATAAAACTCTTAAGCTATCCCTTAAAAGAAGAAACGTTGTCCTTATCTATTTTTTAACTACACTATGTTAAATATTTTTCTACCTTGCACAGAGAGGAGTACTCTGTGATGCAACAATTTTAAAATTAGTATTCCTTCTCCTTAAACATAATCTAATTTATATTCTTCAATGGATCGCAGAATTGCAGGATTTTCAGTGGGCACTCAGCTGAAGCCATAAACAAATGAAACACCAAATGATATTTAAATACACAGGTTTGAAAACTCCCATTTCATTGAAAAAAGCTGTATGTAAGCTTGTGCCTATCCCATTTTAAAACATTTTAGTTGCATGTAGAAAACAGATCTGTTTACTGCTCATTGGGGGATCAAGATCGTACCATCAAAATCAATCCTGATTGGTGATTGTGTCCATTAAGTCAGAGGCTGTATCACAACAGAGGTACTGAAAATTAGGTTCCTGCAGCATAAGCTCCTTTGGTGCAGAAGGCTATGGGTTCTGTTCTCACACCAGGCAGACGGACTGCTGAAATTACAGTGCAACGTAAGGGAGGTGTTGCACTGCTGAGTATGTCTTCCTTCAGATGATATGCTAAACTAACGTCCCATCTGCTTCGGTTGATAGTAACTCAGATGGATGGAAATGATCCCATGACAGCTGTTGAAGAGTGTAAGGGAAGTTTCTCAATGCCCTGGCAGAATTTCCCCTAGTAGTATCAATACCACCTTGGGGTCTCCCCTGAAAAGAGGCTATTAGCCTAGCAGAAGTTGAGAGGTATGGAGGCATTGTATGTAATGCCCTAGATGCCAATTATTTGGTGGATTTTAAGGTGAGGTAGTGGTTCTGCATTCCCGAGTGTGTCTTCCTTTGCTTAAGATGTCTAGTGACTATGAACTTGTTGTTTTCTCAGTCATTCCCTATTGTAGTATTACCAGCTTACCAGTTTTTTATGTAACAAGCAATTAATTCTTAAAGGGCAGCAAGCTCTGAATTTGTAGATGAAACACTGAAATATAAAGTTGCTTGCCAGTAACAGCCTCTTCATTAGTTACAAATCTCTTTAATGTGGAATTATTCAGATGAAATTTACTTCTGCAGAGATTGTGCTTACTGACTTATACTGATGGATTGTAATGATAGAAGTCTTGAGTGGCCTTTTATGGTTAAAATATTCTGAAATGGGCAGTTATTTCATTATTGGGAAATGCATTGTTTCATTGCTTACTGGAAAAATGTTCAAAACTACAAATTTAAAGCACAAAGCTACAAATTCAAAACACACACTAACAAGTGGTGCCTTATTGTACAGGGAATTTGAAAGCAGTGTTAGTACCATAATTACCTTTTGTGCAGAAGGCTGTGGATTCTACTCCCACACCATGTAGATGGAGTGCTGATATTGCAGTGCCCATACGATTGCATTATAAGGGGGGGAGCGGTTTTACACTCCTGAGTGTCTCCTTTGTATGAGATATCTAGTAACTATGAACTTCTCAGTTTTAGTTATTTCCTTTTGCAATATTACCAGTTTATCACATTTTTAATTGTAACATAGGCAATTCTTCAAGGGCAACTTACACTGAATTTGTAGATGAAACATTGAGGTGTAAAGTTGTTTGCCAGTAGTAACCTCTTCATTAGTTGCATGTTTCTTTAATGTGGAATTATTCAAATTATTTTACTTCTGCAAGATTGTGCGTTGAGTGATATTGGTGGATTGTAATGACAGACGTCTACCCTTTTATGGTTGAAATTTTCTGAAATTAATAGTGTTGTCATTATTGATTTTATACATAATTTCATTGTTTATTAAAAGAATGTTAAACTGCAATTTAAAACACTTTCTAACAAGTGGCAGTGGTATTATACAGGGAATATAATTTACTGTAATCAGGAAGGTGAATCAAAGAATGAATACATGCATGCATGGCCCTAAAAATGTGTGCAAGGAGTCTTTTTAAAACAGCCCAAAGATAAATTTAATGGCCAGATGCATTTTCTATGAATGTGGGTTTTCATGCCATTTCAATGGCAGAGAAGTTTAATGCTTATGCTAAGTCTGTTTTCATTGCGAGATTGTATTGTTTAGCAAATGGCTATCTGTGTTTGTGCTATTCTTACTTAAGCTACTGTACAGAGGGAGGAGAGAGGTTGCTATTTTACTTTCACTGAGCTGTAAGACTCACTCGCCTACCCCAAAGTAAATTAAACTGTAAGTTAAGCAACCCTTTGAAACAAGGCACATGGTCTTCTATTTTTTGAGGACATGACTTTCATAGTACAATATGTGTGAAGGAGCAACAGATAAAGCAGGTTTATTAAAGGAAAATTCCACCGTCCTTCACTTGCAGTTTAGCTACATTATAAGGTATCTTTTTTTTCTATGCATTTAAATAACTGAAGGAAAAGACTGAAGTGGCCTTCTTGGAGAGTGGCCTACCTGTGGGTGTGGCTTATAGGAGTGTGCATTAGTATGGAGTGGGTGGGGCTTAAGGGGCGCTGGAGTACTACTTCGCCTAGGGCACCATTTCAGCTAAGGCCGGCCCTGACCAGATGACCTAGCTACATTTATGACTACTCATATGTTAATTGAGATTATTGTATCTGTTTATTAAAGTGTATTTATTTAACTGTCAGAATGCATGTTTTGAGGTGCTTCTGTGTTTCTGCTTAACCTATCTGTTAACACCTATTTCAAATTGTTTTTTTTTTTGCCCTAATACCTTTGTTTTCCATTAGAAATTAAAAGGCCCCTATGATCAGGGACATAAAATTGATTTTCTTCTGTAACTGTCCCTGCATTAGACTGCGATAAGTATTATCTTAGTTTGTCGTATCCCAAAGTGGTCTAATGCAGGTTACCATAGTATTTAGCTAATGCTCTTGCTTTACTCAGTGCACTGCCTCCTCAAGCTACTTTTTATGGGACTCTTTTTATTCATGTTATTCTACCCAATCCCTTAACACGGAGAACTCTGAATAACAGCTATCAGAATGTGTAATGTCTACATGTTTTAATTGACTCACCTTGATTTGTGCACTTTATGGTTTCTAAGTAGACTGATTTTATGGACTGGGTATATAGTTGATTTCTGTAAATAGACTGTCACCACTGCAGAAGCTACTCTAGTCTCACTGTTATGAGCCAGAGATGTCAGGTTTATTGTCTTTCATGTATGAACTACCTACTCAATGGTTACTGATAGATCATACTAAATATACTTTTTCCTGCTGTTTGGTGCAGCCACGATCCTTTCAACACTGCATTCCTAGTCTTTCACCCAACTTTTATGTAGCTGTTACAAAGGGAAGAATATATGAAGGAGGACCACACTTTGCACTATGAACATTTCTGTGGTAAGAAATCTGACATAGTTGACAATGAGATATGAGAGTCACTGAGTCCATTTACTCAAGAAGATAGTATGAGGTGTCTTGAAAACTGCTGTTCAGACAAATATCACAAGTAGAAGAGCATTTAAGGTGCCCTTTACTTATATGTAGCGAAATAGGGCTTAGTATTATGTAAGGACACAAGAACTTTTCTTCTTGATATGTATATGTCCTTCGAACATAACTAAAACAGTGGCATTAGGTCTGTCTGAACTAGCAGTTAGTGGATCTTACATTTTGTGCCATAATCTTGTAGTGGTAACATTGGCCCATAGTATGGTGGGTCTCCAGGCATCGGTGTGTAACTTTGAAAATGAATAGCCGAAGCATTTAAGCCTGGAATTGTACAAGGAATTTTCTTCCTCACTAACCAGACAGAGGGCAGATGGCTTTATACTTTGAGTATACATTGGCAACTCAAAGCAATTAGACTGATTATGCAAGGATAACAAGCTCTTAATTATAAAATAAACTCCTGGAGCATCTCGCCGTATGCAGTAAAACATACTTTTAAGGAGCGCTTTTTGTTAAGAGTAGCTGTGTATTTGTCATGCGTTATTGAAGGTCGCCTATAGATCCTCCTTTTAATTGCCTTTCTGTTTAAGGTATGCATTAGCCTGCCACCTGTGTAAATCTTCTCAAAGTAGCATAAGATAGGTGCATAGTCTTGGAAAAGTTTGGAAGATAAGCCATAAGGTACTCCATCATAAATGCTCACCACTGTATTTAGTTGGAAGCAGCTGTGCAGTGCTTGTGTGTGTGTGTGTGTATGTGTGTTTGGTGAATGCATTTATATAATGCATGTATATTTATATATTGTTATACATGTGTGTATATGTGTGTTTGCATTTATGTGTGTGTACGTGTGTGTGTGTGTGTGTGTCTAATACTGCTTGCAAGTACGTCAGTGTACTGTATGTGGAATTCACTACAGCTGTACATTTCAGAGAGAAACAGGATTGTATTAGTACTCAAGCCCATCTACCATCCACTTATATTGCAGTTTGTGGCCCACTCTAAAATTGTGATGAGAAGTAAAACTGAGGCCCAATCTTCTTCAGTTGGTGGTAGCTCAGGTGGATGTAAAAGATCCCGTGGCACCTATCAAAAAGAGTAGGAGGTCCTTTTTTATATACAAAAATAATCTTATTTACAAAATATCAATATATTTACAAATATATAGATATGTACAAATAGATAATTTACTATACAATCATGCTAAAGTTTCATCCTTATTAGACCTCCACTCCTTTGCTACCATCTGATTTTACTTAATATTGTTGCTAAAATCTATTTACCATTAAACACAATTTAATTTTTCTTTCATTCCATAAAACCCATGTAACATAAAAGAACTTTTTAACTATTCTTTTAACATATTCTTTAATTCTATTCTTGTAATATCCATAGTTAATCACATCAGTGTTTATTTTATCCACTTCTCTTATATCTTCGAAAACTCTGCTTTACATAGTTTTCCACACAACTTTTTACTCTCTTAAATTTCAAAAACATGTTCCATAGTTTCTTCTTCTTCTTGACAATGTAAACATATTCTAGCACTTTTCTTTTTATGTGGCATATTTCCTTTTACTGGCAATTTATCTGTTGCCAGTCTCCACAAAAAAGTAGACATTCTAGAGTCATAGATTAGTACTAGGCTACCTGCCTTTGTGGGCCATTTTAAGCCTAGTCAATTACCCCATGTGAAAATCAAACCCTGTACCTTGTGTCTGTAAGGTAAACACCTTAACCATTATGCCAACCTCCCATCTACTTTCTGATTATACAATTTGCTTCTTAGCTTTAATTTTTTTCAGCTGTTAGATTACCCCATTGTTTTACATAGTAATGTTTTGTCATTGCATTGTTTTACGATACGTTTCTGTCTTATTCTTTATCATCAATTTTTATTTTTCACAAAAATATTTTTCTTGGTAAAATTTTATTTCTTCATTTATATACTGTTTTACACTTTTACCATACCCCAAAATTTGTCATACTTATATTTGTACATTTTACTACCAATCTCTCATCTCTTTCATTTATCCACTTTATCACTTTGTACAAATTTAATGAAGCAGTATATACCACCATATTTTGGGTTAATTAACCCTAAACCTCCTTCTTCTTTATTTACATACACAACTCCTTTTACAAGGTTTAATCCAGAACCCCACGTAAATGTAAAAATTACCTGCAATAATTCCTTTTCAAAAACTGTTGGCAACATAAATACACTTGTGAAGTATGCTATCTTCCCCATCAGTACTGAATTTATCAAGTAAGCCTTTTTTTCCTAAATGATAATTTATATGTTCTCCAGAAAAGACATGCTTGCAGTATTTCTTCTGTTTTTCCCATTAAATTTTACTTGTATCTTTATTCCCAAATTTTATACATAACACAGAAATTTAATTCATTGTAAAATATATACCTCTAAGCCTTTACTTTTCTCTTTATTTAAAGCCATCCCTATCATCTCATTTGTACAAATTATTACTTATGTTTATCCAATTTTTTTTTAATTGTTATAATGTCATCTGCATATGTTAACATAACTGGAATTCTTAACCCTTTAGGTTCATTTTGTAATTTATTTCACATACTATCACATTCATAACTAATGCAAAGATTATACAACTCATTGGACACCCCTGTGTACACCACTCTTCATATGTACCTCTTGGCTTAACCAGCCATTCACAAGTATTTTTACTTTATTATTAATATATGCTGACATACATAATTTCCTAACTTTCTCACTTATATAAGATTTCATGTCCAATTATGCCAAATGCCTTATTAAAGTCTCCTATAATTTTCACTTCTTCTTTTCTCTTCATAATATCATCCACAATTTATCTTATCATTAATAATTCTTGACAAATTGCCCCTTTAGACTGTATATGCTATCTTCCATAATATTTCCCATTTTAGTTTCAAATCTCTTTTGTATTATTTTCATAAAGATCTTATAGTCATGGTTATTCAATACTACTAGTCTCCATTTTTTAGTTATCTATCTTCCTTTTTCCATATGAATTTAAGTATTTCACTACATAATTCTTTATAGATGAAACCTTCATTTTACCATTCATTCAAAATCTTTAAAGCATTTTTTTTTGCTAATCCCTTAAATTTTTATGCATTTCATACCATTATTCCATCTGGACCTGCAGCTGAATCTGTGTTTACATTTCCTAATACTTTATGTAGCTCATTTAAAGAAGTCTCCTTTTCCAACTCTCTTCTTTTTTTGTTGACTTTTTTTTACTTTCCACATTTTTTTACTACTTTTTTCTTTAAATGTTTCTTGTACATATTGCACTACTCTAATTATAATATTTTCCTGAGTTTTTTATATTTCTCCTTTTACATTTTCTCTCATTACACTACCATCTTCCTTTACTAATGCTTATTTAACAGTTCTTGGATTTTTTTTATTTCTTTCATGTAATTCTTTTTCTTTGTCAAAGTACTTTGTCGTTATGTTCTAAATCTTCCAATGTATCGTTATGTTTTTATATTTTTCTTTCTTTTACTTTTCTCACATTATATTGCCATTGAAAAAACATTGTTTATATTTTTCCTTAAATATCACCCACCATTCAGACCAATTTTTATAAAAAAAGTTCTCATAGTAATATGATAGTCCATAACTGTATTACTAATTTCTTTTCTTCATTCATTCATTGCTTTCTCATTTATCCTTTTTATTCCTTTGCCTATTTTAATATAGTCATTGTTTTCTTTTATCTATAGCCATATTTATTACAAAATGATCAGAAAATCCTGTTTCAACCATCTGCCCTTCTCCTATAACTAAACCTTATGATACTGTAAAATAATCTGAGATCTATACTTACCCCTTTTGCAAGTCCATGAATTTTTGTCTCAAAGTTTTAACTTACCACATCTTATAACTGCTAGCATTTTTCTTCTATCATTTCCTTTTTTTATGCTTGCCTCTTAAATCACAATTAGTCTCCTATTATTATAATATCCATATTTATCACTACATAGGCTAAAACTTGCTGAAATAAGCTTTCCCTTTCTTTACAGTTAATATAAGCATATAGTGTTATCATTCTGTAGACTTGGTCTTTCCATATTAAATTTACAATGGTTAATCTTCCCATTTAAGCTAAAGTTACATCTAATATCTTTACTGTATTTCTACAGAATACAGCTATTCTAGAACATCTCTCATTTCCCAAATTCCAGATTAACTGTCCTCCCCATAGTTTCTCATTTTGTAATCGTTATTTGTTACAAATTTTGTATTTTCTATTATAATTACATCTACATCACATGTATTACACTACTCCAAAATTCCTATTTGACTTACTGTATTCTTAATACTATTAACGTTTACAGAAGAAAGCACTCTAAAATTCTCATTTTCCATTTTCTTTAGATACATGGTTTAATAAATTCATAGCTAAATTACAGGGCTAACTTTCTTAATAGGCCATTCTAAGCCTAACCAGTTTCCTTCCTAAAGGTGAGAACCAAACACTGTACCTCGTGTCTATGAGTCAAACACCATAAGTATTATACCAAGCCCCAATGTTTAGTGGTATACATTCTTTTTCATACATCTCCTTTATTTTTTTTCTTTTGTGCTTATCCCTTTACATTTTCTTCTTCTTTTACCCTTTTACAAATAGAATTCTTTTTTCCCTTTTACTACCTCCCGGTTTGTCTTCTTCACTTATTTCAGAACTTTCTACTGTGTCCTCTGTATTTTTTTCTCATCCATTTTTTTTCTATTTCTACTACTACTAACATTTCTTCTCATTATTCATTTTCTTCTCTTACTTTTTCCTTACTGGTATTTTCTTTTTTTTGCAATCCGTACGTAAATGTCTTATTTTGTTACATTATAACATTTCATTTCACATTTTTGCATCATGTCCAGTTTCCCCACAGATACAACATTTTCTTTTGTCACAGTTACTTATCAAATGCCCTTCTCGTGCACAAAAAAGAGAATATATTGTGGGTTGCCCCCAGTATTTTACAATACCCCTATTCCCCTCTACATTAATCATGCTTGATATATATATATTTTTTCTCTTCCTATTTTTAACACAATATTACAATCTCAGGCACCAGTTCATAAACCTCTTTTGTCATAAACTTTTGCACCATCCAGTAGTTCTTTACATAAAGCTTTCAATTGTCCTTTCAATGTCTGTCTTTCTACCTCTGTATGAAATTTTACTTGAATCTTCTTTTTTGTTTCCCCTGTTAAATACTTTTATCATATAAAGATTCCATGGGTACCAGTCTTTTTTTTTTTCTTATTCTCCAAAAACATTTTTCATTGAAAAAACAATCTCAATTATAATGTCACAAAATGTCTTTTTGTTTATAAAAATAAATGCTGTTACCTAATGTGCTTTTACACACAAAGGAGTTATTAAATTGTCCCACAGTTCATACCTGTCCATTTCTTTGTCTTCTTTAGTTTGAATCCTTACCACGTACTTCTGTTTTTCATTTTATTCTGCCTTCTTTTCTGCTACTGCAATTTTGCCTTCTTTTACTTTCTCTGCATACGTTTTCTGTAATGTCTTCCCACTATTCTTCAGGATTATCTCTGCATTCTCCTTTTGTAAATCTGTGTCAAAGTCCATTTCCCATTGTATTTAATTTCATTTAGTCTCTCATTCCATATAGTCCATAAAATATTATTCTGTCCATTTTCTTCAGTTCTTCCTGTTTTCGTGCACCATACTAACCAAATTCTATTATATCCATATTTATTTGCTCAAATTTTAGCAAACTTTTCACAATATTATGTTTACATATTTCCTTCCACAGATGAACTCTTTCACATTTCAAAAACATATGCTCAGTAGTCTCAAACTCTCCACCCTCGTTACATATTCTGTGTTGCTTTTTTGTATGGCATATTTGCCTTAACCTGCAGTTTTCTAATAAACAATCTCCATAAAAATCATTACATTCTTTAATCTTTTTATAGTTGTTATATCTCATCATTATGGCTTTTTTTTACTATTTCTAAATCTGTGCATGGATCAATGTAATAAAATGCTTTCATAGTACCTAAGTACCATTCCTTGCTATTTTTCTCACATATATTCTTTATTTTCCATAAGACTATTTTGTTTTGATACTCTTTCGTTCTTCATTCAGAATGCTTTTACGTCATTTTATTTAACTTCCATTCCTTCCCACAGTTCTTTATATTTATAATATAGTATCATTTCTATCAAGTTTTTATTTTCATTCATAATTCCTTTTAATACTTTATACAAAATGAAAGATACTGCATGTACTGTTGGGTTTATTAAATCCAAGCCCCCTTGCTCTTCTTTCATATATAGAATCCGACTCTTGACTGGATTCGGTCTGGAGCCCCATATAAAAGAAAATATAATCATCAGTTCCTTTTCATACTTAATAGGAATCCTATAGATGTTATCAACATAAACAATTTTCTTATTACCATGATGTTCGACAAGTGTGTTTTTTTTCTGTATGAAAAGCCATATGATTTCCAAAAATTAGTCATATCCTTTACTTCTTTGAGTACATTATCCAACTGTTGTCTGTATTCATTCCTTCCAAATATTATTCCCAATATATCTATATATTTTTCATTGAACTCAATACTTCCTGCCATACCTTCACAACCAAATCCTTTACTTTTCTGTTTATTTATACTTAATCAATTTTTTTAAATGTATACTTCAGTTTTTTTTCATTTACTTTTTCCATCCATACTTTATTTTTAATAATTAATACAATATCTGCATAATTATACATTAGTGGCAAGTGTACTTCCTTCATCATTTTGTATCCACTGCTATTTGACATTTTATTAATTTCCTTCACTATTACATTCATAACTAAAAAAAAATTGCACTACTAGCTGGGCAGCCTGCTTTATTCCACATTCTGTTTTTTTTTTATTCCCCAATCCAGCCATTTACATTTAGTTTCACATAGTTCCGTTCATAAACAGATTTTATTACTTGTAATATTTTTTGCTTACATTATATGCCTGCAAAATTCCCCATAATGATTTATGCTGAATATTATCATAGGATTTACTTATATCCCCTATCATAACTTTTGCTTTTCCATTTTTATTTATGATATCATCAACTGTTTCTTTTACTATCCATATTATCTCTTGACTTCCTTTTCCTTGTCTTCCAAAATACATTTTGGTTATATATTCCATCCATTTTTTTTATTATTCTCATAAAAGGTTTATAAACCATATTATTCAGTGTTATAGGTCTCCAGTTTATCTCCTCTTTAGTTTCTTTTTTAAATATAAATGTTATAACTCCTGTGCATATATTCTTTTTCTAACCATTCATTCATAACTTCTATAAAATTATTTTTTGCCATTCTTTCATTGCTTTATACATACCATATTCAATTCTATCCAGTCCTGTTGCAGAATTCACGTTAATATCTTATAGAATTGTATTCTTTAATTATTTTGTATAGTCCTTCTCACTGTTATTTGCTTACCTTCCTTATTTTTTAATTCTCTTATTTTTCCTTCTTTTATCATTTTACTCAAATGTGGTGCTACCTCTTCTTTCTTTCCTTGTAAACAATATTTTTGTTTATATAACAAGTTGTTAATTTTAATTTGATTCATTTTATATATTTCTCTTTCTTTTTCATAAAAGGATTTTTTTCCTCTGCTAAGTCTCTAAATGTTTCTTGTTTTAATAGTTTGTATCTCCTCTCTTTTCTTCCTTATACATTCTAAAAAACACTTTTCTATATTCCTCTTTAAAACTAAGCCACCAAAGAGTGCAGTTCTCATATAGCTGTCTCAAATTCGTATGTTTTTCCATAATTCTATAAGTTTTTTCTCTTCTAAATCTAATTCCTTTTCATTAATTATCTGTATTCCTTTTCCTGTTCTTATATATTCTTAATTTTCCTGTACTTCAACCCATATAGCCACATGATCTGAAAATCCATCATGCTTAATTCCTTTTTTATAGCTTTTAAACTATCAGATATTAAAAAATAATCAGTTTCTGTCCTAATTTCATTCTTTTTGTAGGTCCAGTGGTTGTTCTCCTATACACTTAACTTTCTACTTCTTATAATTTCTTTAACCATGTTAACATCACAATTGCTCTTATTTTTTCTTAAATTACAATTAAAATCTCCCACCTCTATAATGTCCATATTTCCACAAACATATTCAATAATATTTTTAAACATTCTCTCTCTCTCTCTTTTTGTTACATATGCATATAAAGCTATAATTCTATACACATATTTTTTCCATCTCCGGTCTATTACCATAATTTGTCCTAGTTCCACTATGGTTGCATCTAATATTTTAATGCTTTCTTGACATAATATACATATGCCTAAGCATGTTTCTTTCCTCATGTTCCAAACTACCGCACCATTCCAAAGTTTCTCCGTTTGTGTTACTTCTTCCTCTGATAATAATCTGATATCTTCTAAATCAATAATGCGTGCATCTACTGCACACCATTGTAATATACCTGTTCTCCTCTTAAGATTTTTCTTACTGTTCACATTTAAAGCTAATCTTTTCAGCTTTTAAGAACAATTAGTATAGTAAAATGTTTACCCCTTTCCTTTCTTATTTTCTCTAAGCATTATATTTTTGAATTTTTATTTTCCTTTAACTCTTTTCCCTAATGAATTATTTTTATTTCTTACTGTGCACCAATCATCATCTTCCTCACCTGTCTACCCCATTCCTTTTTCCTTGCTACTTCCTTAATTTTTTAACTTTGTGTATAAGCTCTTTGTCAGTCACATCTTTTGCACATTTTTTGTATAACACATTTTTCTATCTCTTTCTCCTGTATAACTTCATTTTCATTTTCTTGCACATTCATTTCACATTCTAGCCATGAATGACCAGTATTGCCACAGTTTATGCACTTTAAATTACATTTTTTTACATTATACCATGTTTCACCACATAAATAATATCTTTTTATATCACATTCATCAATTAAATGATCATTTTTTTCACAAAAAATAAGTCTTTGGTTGACCCCTGTATTTCACAAAACCCCTATTAATGTGAACATTAATAATACTAGGTAGATGCATAACAGTATCGTTTTCTATTTTCATTATTACTCCACATTCCCATCCCCCGGTTCATAGTCTTCTTTTACCATATATTTTTGTAGTGTCCATTACCTCTTTACATATAGTTAACAAATGTTCTTTCAGTTCTTTTGCTTCAACTTCAGTTCTAAACTGGATCATTATTCTTTTTTTGTCTGTAAAAAGCTTGCACCACATATTCTGACCATGGATAAATATTTTTCTTTTGTTCATATGCACCCAAACATTTTTCCATGGCCTGCCCAGTCTCAAATATCAAGTCACAAAGTATCTTTATTTATTAAATTAAATGCTCTTACTTCTTTTGCTTTGACACTCAGAGGTGCTATGACAGAGTCCCAAACCTCATACCTGTCCAAACTCCTTTTTTACTGCTCACATGTACTGTATACATCTTTTTTGTTTCTTTTATTTCTTCTTTCTTCCTTCTCCAACAGTTTCTGCATAAGTTTTTGTCTCAAACTTTTTCTGGCATAATTTCTTCTCCTCTTTCTTCTATTTTTCCATGATGTTGCTCCATGAAATTGCTGCTCTACTTTCTGGCTCACTTTGGTTTACCATTTCTTTCAAATAATCATCCTGCAACACCCCCCCCCCCCATTGGAGGGTTGTAATTTTGCATTTTTCAGAGATAACTGTCTCTCCTTCAAACAATCTCCTGTGAAAGTTTTCTTCTGAATCCATCTCAGTTACAGCTGCAATCTCCTTTCCCTCCAATGTCACTGTTTTTTCTGCACCCACATCATCAGAAATAACTTTTGGTAGCAATTCCACCATTTCAGCAACTTTCACTCCATTTTCACCAAAAGCTGAATCAGCCATGTTTTCTCCCTGTTCCTCCTGGCTTCCTCTGTGCCTGGACAGGAAACAGGAAGTCAGGACGTGTAACACATAAAGCCTTCCCCGACTACCAAGAGTAGGGGAAGTTCCACATGCCCTGGCCAAATTTCCCCTCATAGTACAAATACCACATTGGGTCTTCCCTGAAAAGAGGCTACTAGCCTAGTGGAACTAATTCATTCAACAAAGGATAAATAATGTGTATGATTACTGGGTTTGCTTGCTTGTTTGGAATAATCTGTAATCAGTTTTGCTCTCTGGAACAGTGGGTGACTTTCACATTGTTGATTTAAAAAAAAAAAAGCTGGTAATTAAAAGTAAGAAGAAAGCTGTATGTTGTATCTCTGCAAGAATGTCTGTTTAATTTAGTTCTTCAGTCAGGTTCTTTCGTAAGGACCCACACACATTTTTTGCTCTTTTTTTATTTTGTTTTTGTTTTGCATTTATGTAAGAGAAAATCTGTGGATTGTTATCTCTAAAACTAAATTACAAACTTAAACTTTTCAGATATTTTGAGTGGGTGGATAAAAAGTCCCCCTTATGAAAATACAGTTCCACTTTTCTTTGTCTTTCAGTACAGCAGAGACACGACTGCTTCAAAAATAAATTTATGACTGGGTCATAACTAACCTAATACTAATCATCAGGGCTAGGTTAAGCCCTCTCCTAAGGTTTTATGTAATTAATATCTTCAGAGGAGCTTAGGACATGGGAGTATCTTGGAGTAGCTTACAGTAAGAGTTCTAGAACTATACCCAAAGTTGTGGAAAGAGACTGATGCTCTTGGCTGGTGATTGGCTTGTATCAGTGAGTGGTGTCAGAATCCAACTGTAGGTGGTTGTGGACTTTGTCGTCTTTGATGTAACTAATTCCACGTCAACCACTGTAGCAGCAGTTTTCTACTGGGCCCAACAGGGCTCTGGACTGAAATCTTCATTGGTCTCTCTTTCAGCTGGGATTTTCATTGTATATTCAGTAAGTTAACTAAGCCATTCACCTCTGCCGGGAGTGATTTTCATGGATTAGCTGAGAAAATAGTTTGAACATTTGAAAAAACACTTTAGGACTTGGTTCTTATAATATTATGCAAAATCTGTGCACTTCTTATCTTGAAGTCTTTTGTTTCACAAATACTAAATCCTGTTGCAGAATTTTCACTTTGGAACTTGATATAAAATTTTGTGTATGAATAGTATTGCATTCTGATGACTCTGGTAAATCCTGAAATCTGGCAGATATCTTTACATTTAGCCTGTGAACACTCCTTATCTATAAAGCTAGGTTTCAAAAACATTTGTGCAGTGCTTGTCTAAACAAAATAAATGCAAAACTCCAGTTTTTTGTCTGATGGCACAAATTCTTTCTTCCAAGGTCACTCTTCTTTCACACTAATTTGCTCATATTTACTGGCAGATGATGATTTGACATGAAGTAGCATTTAATACTTCCATTCCTGTTTATTGCACAGGAATCATTACTCGTACAGGAATCAACAAAGCATAGCATAGTAGCAGTGATTTCCTTTTGGCAAAACTGGTAAAAATTCCACTTCAGATCCCTGCTTTAAACACGTTCACATGTTAAGTAAGTATTTTAAAGGCACTCTAAATGTTCAGAAGCACCAAGAGGAGATAATCTTCAGTGAGAGGCTTTTGAGTCAGAATTCATCAGCCATCTAAATTAAAGACTTTTTGCATGCATGAGTGCAGCAAGGCTTTTTGACGGCTCTGTGTTTTATTCCTTTATTGCACTTTCAATAACTTATTTTATAAACTTTGCTTTACATTAGAGGGAACCAAAGCATCTGCTTTTGAGTAAAATGTTTTATTTCATGGTAATTCTGAAGGCGCATTTTAGGTCAGAAATTTTTAATTTGATCAGACATGTTATCAAATAAAATAGACAGATAAAAATTGAATAACTGTACTACCCAGGGGAAAGCTTCCTTCTGTGATACAAGTGGGATTAGTAGTGGTCCATGTAGACACTACAGACTGGGGAGGCATACAAAATGTTTGGAGTAAGGAACTTGTGCACTTCCCACTTTAACAGCTTCATACACATTGGCCGCTGGGAGGGGCATAGGAAAAAGGTGGTTCATTTAAGACACGCAAGTCCATGTTCTTCACTTTGATAATGATCCACTTCACCACTCCACTTCCTCCACTTTGTGGGAACAAGTGGCCACTGAATGGTGGTTGCTGGGGAGGAACATGCCTCAGTGGGTGAGAACAGAAAATGCAATTGTCAAAAAAGATAATATGTAAAATAAAAAATAGTCAAATTATATAACAGTACTGATCTGTTAACAAGATTAAGTAATAATTGTAGCAACAACACTTCCATGGTATTTGAACTGGAAGGGATGGTTCTAATTTGAATTAAAAACTGGTTATCCAGTATTCCCAATTGCAACTCTGACTGGGATTTTATGTGGATTAAGGTCATCTTCGTGTTTACTGCTGTAAAGGTTATCTGAAAAACAGATGAAATATTTTTGAGGTGTGTAGCTTCGTGACTTACACAAAATGTACTAGCAAAACTGCTTTTGTAAATGCAGAGACCTGAGACACAAATAGCACCAAGCAGTCTTACTCCAAGCAACAGAAACCACCTATATTTTGACAGGTTTTTCAAGTAGGGAAGCCCTCCTCATATCTTTTTGTTAGTTGAAGTAGTATATTTAAAGACTGGATTCATAAAGTTTACCACATAGTACACTTAATGTCACCTTTATGAATGAACAGACAGCACAAGCATAGTCGTAGGGCTGTTCTTGAATTCAGAAAGTGTATACTTTGTGGTAACCTTTATGATTCCAGCCTTAAAGTAGATATGTTTGTGAGTGCATGTGTCTTGTCAGAAATGTCTTTGCATTCAGTTTTTTATTATACAACAAAAACAAGCCAAAAAACAAGCAACTGGTCCACCAGGTAGCAAAATACTTGAGGAAAAAGTAAACTAGTTAACTGAGAATAAAGAAGTCAAATTAGACAGTTTGCATAGTGTTCAAAACAGAAATCAACAAGTTCCTTAGGTGTGATAATTTGATGATATAAAAATCCAGGTCCAACTGAGTAGGTCCATGATGATTTGATGTAAAATTCTCCATGATGCTTTGCAGTTAGAAAACTTTTCTTGAAGTTAAGATTCAGGTTATGTGCATTTAAATACTTGGCTGTACAGAAAGCAGAACTTGTTGAGGAAATTTCTTGCAAATTAGTCCACGGAGTTGCTGTATAGAACTTTACTAATCAGATTGTGCTATAAACAGTTAATTCATTATTTTTACATGCAGAAGTCCATCCCATAATTTATGATGCATTGCTGCCAGGGCAAGTTACGACACTGATGTTTTATTGATTTGGGTATTTCATAAGTCAATGGTAAGGTCAGACATAAAAGAAAAACTTAATGAATCACAATATATTTCTTAAACTGAGGTATTGCATAAGTTAGAGTAACACAATTTATTTACTTTGATTTCACTGCACTTGCAGCTGCAAATTATCAACTCTGACATTGTTTTCAAAAGATTAGTGAGTAATGAGGGTGTTGCTCTGTTTTGTAGGCAGCCTTGAGGTAGTTGCAAGGAGGGGGTCAACAATATGGAGAGGAGAAGAATGAGTTTTGTAGCAGTACTTTCCCAAAGTGTTTTTTTTTTTTGCTCGTAGATATTGCATACTAATAGAACTTAGGTGAGGAAGGTGCATTCTGTCCCATTACATTCTGCATTTTTGCTTATGGTGTCTTCTACATTGATCTAAACATGGACATTCCCAATATTTGCGATATTCTGGTATGTCCATTTGCTGGTTGGGTCAAATTGAGAGGCAGTGCATGTAGTCACAGCTTAGGAGACAGATGCCTTAACATATAGTCCTCTGAAAGTGTTAAATTGCAGTGTCCCAGTAGTGAGTGTTAAGTGATGCCAGTGCGTACACTACTGTATGTGCAATGTTAGAATGTCTACTCTCACCTTTTACCTAACATGCATGCAGCAAGTAATAGCTCCCCAGCCCCATACTAGGAGAGAGGTACCTGCAGCACGTTCCACCACTCACCCACTCATTAACAGTGAGCAGGCCTTTAGCTGTTTGATCCCCCAGTAGTAGGGCCAGTAGTGGGACACTGCATCCCAATAACCATGACAAACACCTTGACTTTATAGTAGTGGAATACTTAGGTGCATATTATGGCAAGTAGCAATTGGAAGGAAATTGGAGTGAGTATGTAGTGAAGAAAACTCACAGACATCTCCAACTTGTATGATAACGTGGTGTAATAAAAGTGGAGCGCTCTTGGACTGTGGGAGCAGGTAGACTCCTACCTCAGTGCTGCAGTAGTATCTCACTCAACTTGTATTTGATTAGATACTCTGGCAGACCTGTACTTGTCCCTCACTTTCCATGCCAAGGGTGCTGTTTGCTCTTCATTGAACTTTAAGGGTTGTAGAGCGGTAAACCACATCTGTGACTGGAGCCATCACAGTGGTCCTTTATTATGATTGATGTGTGCAGTGACACATCTGTTGGACAGACAAGGGATTTTGTAGAGGTATAATAAATTCATGTCTGTCTAGGACAGATTCAGCAGTACAGAGTTCACTTTTAATAATAAGTAAATTTCCAGCACTGGTAAATATCTGTTTACAGAGCTATCCCATGTTTTAGTTTCACATGCTGATGAATAGGGAGGTCCACAAGAAGCTCAGCCATATTATCCAATATTGGCGAGAGATTAATGGTGTCCTTAACTTGATTCCCCTAAATGTCCCAAGTAGAATTTCCGATTAAGCACATAGTCATCCAAACTGTTTTAAGACTTCCAGAGCAGTACTCCCCTTGACATTTAAGGTGAGTTTGCCAGAAAATGAGGTAGTATGCTGGGTTAGGTACTTGTCACACCACCAGGTATTGTTAATGTGAAGGACTGTGTTTAGTAGTGTAGAGCAGGCATTTGCTTTATCACAGATCATATGTAAGTGAAAGAACTTTTATAGTGTGGGGATGTGCATAGCATGGAAGGCTTAGAGATCATCCGTCCAAAGCTTGTACTTGACTGAGTAGAGAGAAGTCTTTTAGTCTGTCCGAGTAGCTATGGGATGCCAAGACCTAAGACTCGAGAATTTTTTTGGATGAAGAAACATTGAGGGTCTCTTGAGTTTTTTTACAGAGATCTTGAGTTGGTTTTAGTGCTTGGTGAGGTACATACCTAGGGGGTCATTATGGTTAATGTTTGGAGTAATAAGGGTGGAATAAAGTGGGCATATAACTATGGATCTTGAGGAGATAACAGGTTGTGTAAGACAGAAGGATTTTAAGTATGACAGAGATATGTTGGTCAAAGGAGTGTATCAACACAAGTAACCAAGTCCCTGATGACTGAGTCAGATTTAAGTGACATGTGATCTATGGTTCATAGGTAATTACTAAGCTAGCTGCCTGTGTGGACCTTTTTAAGCCTAGACAATTTCCCTTCCTGTGGTGAGAATCAAATCCTGTACCTTCTGCCTTTTGGGTAAACGCCTTAACCATTATTTCAGCCCCCAACCAATATAGTATGGTAAGTGGTAGTGATGCTAGATTTTCCAGAGGAAGCTATGCTGCAGTTTTTAGTGTTTAAGGTAAGCCCATTGCTGACACACCAAGCATGTGTTTGGTCCAGCTGTTATTGGAGAAATTGAGTATCAGAGTTGGACTTGAGAAATACCCCCAGTTTGCCCTCATCAGCAAAGTTGGTTAGCCATAGTCCCTTGGTGTTTGCTTTCATGTCAGATGTGTATGCAGAAGAAGAGGGGGCCCAGGACAGAGTTCTGTGGAATGCAATGGAGTGTGTGGAATGCAATGGAGTGCTTGTATGTAGAAATGATACCCCTGACTTTAACAACATGGGTTCTAACAGATAGCTAGTTAGTTATCTAGAGAACTACATATGGGTTTATGATGAATTGGAGAGTTTGTCAATAATTCCATCAAGGGGAATAGTTGCAGAGGCCTTGGCAAGATCTAGTTTGTCAATAATTCCATCAAGGGGAATAGTTACAGAGGCCTTGGCAAGATCTAGTTTGTCAGTAATTCCATCAAGGGGAATAGTTACAGAGGCCTTGGGAAGATCTAATTAGGTAATGTAGACTGTATGCCCTTTATCCATGGTCTTGATGGCACTTTTAGTGAACTCAGCAGTGGTGACAGGCATGATTTGCCTTTATAACTAACTGGATTTTTTCACTCTAGTGTATGAAAAATGCTTTTATTGCTCTGCCTTTTAATGTAATATCCCCTTCAAAACCACCTTTAATTGGAATTGGTGTACTGCAACTCCTTTGGCATTTAGTTGTTTGTAGATCTCATTTGATAATAAATTCACTAATGAGACTTTGCCTCTCACTGTGTTTTCCTTTTTGATTAGTGTGCTTACTGCAATTCATGACTGATTCTGTGATATTGTGTGTATTTCTGTATAGCTAGGTTGCTTCCTTGTCAGTGTATTAATTATCATTTTGTGTCATAGCTGTTGTGTATTCTTGTCTTTCTGTGAAATTCTTTTTTTCACAGTTGTTGGTCGTTACCTCTGCTTACGGTTAGTATTTTTTTTTTTGTATTTTGCACACATTTTTCATAAGGTTGGGCACTGCCCCTTATGAGGTATTCCTTTACCACAGTATTTGAACTGCCTTTTGTAGTTCTGTATCTTTCACTTACAAGTTTTTCTGCATTTCTCAGTTCAGTTTGTTTATCTTCATTAACTCTGTCTTTACATGTATTTAATTCACTTTTCTCCTCTTTACATGAACTGCTGTGAGACTGGAAGCTTAGCATGTTTGGCAGAAATTGCCAGTATCTCTACTCACTTTTGTACAACAATTACAAATAAACAGCAGTGTTTTTAAACCAGTTTTGCAAGAATTTAAACATACTTGCTTAACTGCGACAGTGGTTTTATGCAGTACTGGAAAGTGAAATTAATTTTTTGCCATTAATGTCTCCTGAATTGTTGATGGAGGAGAAGGGTGGTTGTTTTGTGCTTTGCATCATTGTTTGGAAAAAGGCGAAGTTGGTCTGAACTATTTCCTAAAACTTGCTTACTGTGATTTATGATTACGCTGAGAATTTATATGATCAGGAGTGCCTTAAATATTTATTTTGGAGTGGTTTCCTTCATTAGAGGCTTGCTTTTAAGTTGTCCCTAGAAAAATACAGAAATGTTTATTGTAATATCTGATCATTCCTTCTATTAAGAATTCAGCTATGCCTGAACTATTGGGTCTACTGAAATGTTTGAGATTTTGGTTATTAGACTGTAAAACTTGCCACTCCTGCACAGTATTGCTCTTAACTGAACTGTCTCCTGGTCATACCTCTCAACCTTTTAGCACAAGAAATCTAGACAAAGCCTAAAGTAGTGGGGTTGGGGGGGAGGCAAAGTACTCAAAATAGGGACAGATGTTGCAGTGGATATAAAAAGGGTACACACCCCTTTTAAAATGCCAGGTTTTTGTGATATAAAAAAATTAGTTCACAATAAATTATTTCAAAACTTTTCCCACCTTTGACATATAACCTGTACAATTCAATTAAAAAACAAACAAATCTGTTAGGGGAAAAATATAAAAAATAAAAAATGTACAATAAGTTGGTTGCATAAGTATGCACATCCTTAAACTAATACTTTGTTGAAGCACCTTTTGATTTAATTACAGCATTCAGTCTTCTTGGGTACACACCTGCCATCAATTAAAGAGACTTTGATTAACCTCAAATAAAGTTCAGCTGTCCTAGTAGGATTTTCCTGACATTTACTCAGATGCCTGCTACAGCAAAAGCCATGGTTTGCAGAGAGCTTACAAAGCATCAAAGGGATCTCATTGTTGAAAGATATCAGTTAGGAGAAGGGTACAAAAAAAATTCCAGAGCATTGGGTATACCATGGAACACAGTGAAGACAGTCATCAAAAAGTGGAGAAAATATGGGACAACAGTGACATTGCAGACAACTGCAGATCTCTCCAAAATTGATGAAAAGACGAGACAAAAACTGGTTAGGGAGGCTGCCCAGAAACGTACATCAACACTGAAGGAGCTGCAGAAATTTTTGGCAAGTACTTGTTGTGTACTACATGTGAAACAATCTCTGGACTGTGGGGTAGGGTTGCAAGACTAAAGCCTTTTCTTACACAGAAAAACATCCAGGCCCGGCTAAAATTTGCAAAACAATACATCAGGTCTCCCAAAAGCATGTGGGAAAATGTGTTATGGTTTGATGAGACCAAGGTTGAACTTTCTGGCCACAATTCCAAAAGGTATGTTTGGCGCAAAAACAGCACATTGCATCACCAAAAGAACACTGTCCCCACGATGAAGCATGGTGGTGGCAGTATCATGCTTTGGGGTTGCTTTTCTTCAGCTGGAACTGGGGTTTTAGGCAAGGTGGAGGGAATTATGAACATTTCCAAATACCAGTCACTTTTGTCCCAAAACCTTCAGGCGTCTGCTACACAGCTGAAGATGAAGAGGCATTTCACCTTTCAAAAACGACAATGACCCCAAGTATACATCCAAATCAACAAAAGAATGGCCTCACCAGAAGAAAATTAAAGTTTTTGAATGGACCAGCCAGAGCCCACACCTAAATCCAATAGAAAATCTCTGGGGTGACCTGAAGAGGGCTGTGCACAAGAGATGCCCCCACAATCGACAGATTTGGAGTGCTTTTGCAAGGAAGAGTGGGCAGATATTGCCAAGTCAAGAATTGCCATGCTGATAAACTCCTACCCAAGAAAACTGAATGCTATAATTAAATCAAAAGGTGGTTCAACAAAGTATTAGTGTAAGGGTGTGCACACTATGCAGCCAGCTTATTGTATTTTTTTTATTTTTTATATTTTTCCCCTAACAGATTTGTTTGGTTTTCAATTGAATTGTACAGGTTATATGTCACATTAAAGGTGGGAAAAGTTTTGAAATGATTTATTGTGATCTCATTTTTTTGTATCACAAAAACCTGGCATTTTAACATGGGTGTGTACACTTTTTATATCCACTGTAAATATTGTTCTTACAAACTTAGGAAGTTGCTAGAATAAAATAGTTTGTGTTAGCATACATTTGTGTTAGCATACATTTGTGTTAGCATACATTTGTGTTAGCATACATTTTCCAAATGATATGAAGTATGAAACAAGAGTGACACTCAATATGTATATCATTAGTTACTTCAGCCCTCATCAATCTGCCAGAAAACCACAAATGTTATGAGGAACAGACCAAAAATATGAGGCAAAAATCTGGACAGTTGAGAGGTATGCTCCTGGTCAGTTATACATGACTGCATTGTGAAATATTTATGGTAGGATTTAGAATTTCAGGAAGTACATTTTTAAAATCTTTTCTCGTTGGAGGTATCGGACAAGTAATTGAAGCCTGACATTTAGAGATACTTGTCTTGAATTTTTATTTACTTGCCTTCTGCTATCTGTAGTTAGTCTTAACTTTTTCTGGTATTTTGTCTTTTGTGTGGTAGCACAAGTAGTTGAAGGATGGCATCTACATGCTGTGAGCTGATGTATTTCTTCAGTTTCTGCAGACAAATTCACTATTTACAACAGTTCTCCCTACCTTTGAAGCAAAGATACAGGGATATTTAATAATTAAATCCCTTTTGGAGTGGGTTAGAATGCATCCTTCTTCAACATGGAGGATTTTTTATTTATTTAATTTATTTATTTACATTTGTTGACCGGGAGTGTCCGACTGGACATAGGTCCATTTTCAACGGAGGCCTGCGGAGAAAAGCTCCACAGGTAAAATAAACAGACAGTAGTTATATTGGATTACATAATGATTAACAATTTAACATAGCAATTGCTTACAACATATTTACAGATGAAGAACATAGTACATCAGTAGACAACTAGAACCTTTATCTGTGAAGTACATAACAGACATTAACAAATGTTACAATAAGAAGTTCCTGCTGTGTAATAAGTACTAGGCTTATGAGCATCTGAGATTGCTATAATCAAGGTAGTTAGTGGAGTGGAAAGAAAGGTAGTGGTTGGACGGGGTGGGTGATATTAGAGTGGGAGTTGCAAGGGCATGGCCAGCATGTTTTTAGGTGCTTTTAGTGAAGTTTTGAAGTGGGTGCATGATAGTATGGTGGTAATTGTGGGTGGAAGGGAGTTCCATAATTTGGCTACGGTGCAAGGGAATAGTGCTTCACCAGCAGAGTTATTGGCTTTAGTGATCTGCAAGTGATTTTTGTTGCTGGATCGTAGTGGTCTGGTGGTGCGATAGGGTTGGAGTAGATTCTGGAGGGATGGGACATTTAGTGGATGGTTTACTAGTTTGTGGGTGAGTGAGAGTTGATACCACTGAAGGAGGTGAGGGAGTTCAAGCCAGCCCAGATGTTCATCGTATTACACTGCTGCAGTCATTACACTTGGGTTATCCTGCCATCAGGTTGTTCCCCAGTCGGCCTGAGTTCCAAAGTCTTGGTCTGGCGTCGGTTGCTGTCGCCTCCTCCCTGATGTCAGTGCGACAAGGGTATACAAGATGCAGCCGACGCCATATTCTTCAGTCTTTCTTGCCGCGCGGTGCCCGAAGCAAAAGCAGTTCGCAAGTGCCGGTCGGCTGTCTCCTGAGATTTTCATTCCGAATCCAGAACCGAAGTCTTCTACAAAGCTAAGTACCCCGTTGGGGAAACTTTTTCTTGCCTCAGACCGATGTCAGTAAAAGTTAATAACTGTATTTCTTGTGGGAAGCAAATACCTCCTAAGGATTTCCATTCCTATTGTATCCCATGCCTAGGCCCTGACCACGACGTCACTGGTTGTTGGTTTTGTGCTAGGTTTAACAAGCGCACTATTAAACGTCGGTTTGATTTTGCCTGACATTATTTTGGTAGAAAATTCAATTATACCATGCTGTCGGAACTTCCGACGACCGGAATACACAAAAAGCGCAAAGACAAGGGTAGGCATCTGAGGCCCAAAACTGACGACGAAGCCTCTTCTAGGCCAGTCACCGGTTCTCCGGTTTTCAGAGAGGCGCTTTCGCAGCACCTGGCGACCGCTTCTATAGAACCTCAAGCCGCCTCTGACTCCCATGTGGAGATGGCTGGGCCTTCGGACACACAAGTTCTTCAGCCTACCGAGACTAACCTTTCAGAGGGATCCGGAGTAGCTGAGCAACCCACAGCTACATAGGGTGTCTTCAGACCTACTCAGTTAAGCATTAAACCCTCAGCTAAGTCTAAGCCTCCTTTAAAGACAAATAAACAAATATAGCATTCTCGAGGACAGGCCTCCATGCCTAAGAAACAAATGCTCAAAATGGACGAAGACCTAATCACTCTGATCAGGGGGTCCCATCCCCCTCCTGATAAAAGGCCTAGACAGGATGCAGACTATAACTCATCCGACCAAGTGTCCATCTCTTCTGATTCATCCTCAGACCTAGGATACTCTTTACCCCCTTATGAGGATTCTGATGCTGAGAAATCAATACCATCAGCCTCACTGCCGGAGGACTACTCCTTTGGGGAAACCCTACACAACATGAGGGACCATTTCCATTGGGAAGGCCAGGATTATTCAGAATCTAAGAAAAGGCTCAGATACTTCCTCTTATTACCTTAACACAGAGCCCTTGCTATTCCGCCAGTGTTAGATATTGTGGATGATGTGTATACTGAATCCAGCTTAAATCCTGATTCCTTACTTCCAGCTCCTGTTAAACCTGACAGATACTACAGAGTCCCTGGCTAACATAAATTTCTGTATAAAAGCCCTGTAGCTGACCCTGAAACTATTTCTCAGGGACCCAAAGGAGTTAAGGCCTCATCAGCAAAGAATCCAGTTCCCTCTGACGGAGATTCCAGAGCGTTCGACAGATGGGGAAAGAAAGTATATACGTCTGCAACTTTAGCAATGAGAGCCTTAAATTGCCAGTTTCACATGCTAAAATATCAGCAATTTTTACTGTCTCAGTTAAAACAAAAAATGCTTCCAGAATCAGATCCTCCTAATTTTAAAGAAGTGCAGGATTTATTGCTTGCAGCTGAACAAGTGGGAAAGCATACTTTGCAATGTGGTTTTGATTCTCTAGAGGCCTCCTGCAGAGCATCAGTTACAGGCTCTGTCATTAGAAGACATGCTTGGTTAAAAGAACATACGTTACCAGATCATGTTAAAGCAAAATTATTGGATGCACCTTTGCAGCAGGATGTGTTATTTGGAGTTAATGCAGAAGAGGTATTAAAGAAAATGGAGGATAAGGCAAAATCTATGCAAACGGTGAAGGATTTCTTACAGGTTCAGCCTCCTAAATTTAGCAGAAACTGGCCAACTAAGAATTGGTCCTTTCCAATTACAGACAGACCTCAAAGGGGAAGATACAGACGTCCAAGAGGTAGAGGTCAAACACAAGGTACTTACAGGCCTCGACAATGGGTTGCATCAGGCCAGAAAGAAGGGGAAGACAGGCCCCAACCATATAAAAAACAGCTCCAATGACTTCCCACTACAACTGCCAAACAAATCATTCTTGGCAGCCCCCTTGGGAGGAAAACTGGCACTCTTCTACCACAATTGGCAAATGATCACCAAAGACAAATGGGTTCTCAACATTGTATTTCAAGGTTACAGGTTCCACTTTCACACTCTGCCAAGGTTAAAAGGAATGCCAAACCTGCCACCAAATCAATGGGGAGAGGCTCAAAAACAAATTACAGCACTCATGGATATGAGAGCTATTCAAAAGGTACCATCACAGGAGCAAGGTCAAGGATTTTACTCAAGACTCTTTCTGGTACCCAAAAAGGACAAAGCCTGGAGGCCCATTCTGGATCTTTCATCTCTAAACACTTACCTGGAAGTTCCGAAATTCAACATGTTGACATTACAGCTGCTTCTTCCCATGCTGGGCAAGAAAGCTTGGTTCGTGACTTTGGACCTCAAAGAGGCATACCCGCATGTCCCTATCAGACAAAACTGCAGAAGATACCTCAGATTCATAGCGGGTTCAATGCACTACCAATTCTCTGCACTGCTTTTTGGCTTATCTACTGCGTCCAGGGTCTTCACAAAGTGCCTGGCACCAGTAATTGCATTTTGCAGACAGAAAGGAATTCAAATTTATCCATACCTCGACAACTGCCTGATTCAAGCAGAGAGCAAGGACATTTTTCTAAAGCATCAGGCATTTGTAAAAAAGTTGCCTGGGGTACGCAGTAAATGAAAAGAAATCAAAACTAGTGCCCTTACAAGAGATTATATTCCTGGGTGCCAGCTTGAACACAAAGGCCCAGATGGCTTATCTCACGCCAGACAAACAAGGACAACTGACTCAATACTTTCAATTGATGGCAACGAAGACCCAACTCCCTGCAAGAAAAATTCTGCAGGCCTTGGGTTACATGGCATCTTGCATACTACTAATTCCATATGCCAGACTGCATATGAGGAAACTACAATGGTACCTAAAGAATGTATGGTCTCAACACTGTCAAAGTTTGGAAACAGTTATACCACTAATCCCTTGCTTTCAACAAGAGTTTCAGTGGTGGGCTCAATCTTGTCACCTCAACAAGGGACAGCCTTTTACACAACCCACAGCCAGGCAGACACTGACAACAGATGCATCGGATTACGCCTGGGGAGCACACATGGCAGGAAAATGTATTCAGGGCACGTGGCCTGCAGAACAAAGGCATCTTCACATCAATCAAAAAGAGATGCTAGCTGTACAAAATGCGCTTATAGCTTTCAAGGACCTGCTGCATCCAGGATAACTACTACTAAAGACCGACAACACCACAGTTATGTGGTACATAAACAAGCAAGGGGGCACTCACTCCTACCCCCTATGCAGACAAGCTATGACCTTGTGGAACACAGCTATAAACCTGCAAGTTCATCTGCAAGCACAATTCCTGCCAGGAGACAAAAACACACTGGCAGACGAACTAAGCAGAAACGTCATGGATCCTCACGAAAGGGAGTTGAATCCACAAATATTCAGAATGATAACACAGAAATGGTGGAGCCCGGAGATGGATTTGTTTGCATCCCCAATAAACTGTCAGCTTCAAAATTTCTGCACAAGGCGTTACCATCCACAAACATGTAAAGTGGATGCCCTCTCTTTCAGATGGGAGAATGTACAAGTGTACGCTTTCCCACCTCTACCTCTCTGGCCAAAGGTACTCATAAAAGCCAAGCAGGAAGAGACAAAGATGATCCTGATTACACCAGACTGGCCACGCCAGCACTGGTACCCAATCTTAATGAGCTTAGCACAAGAACCACCCTGGATTTTGCCTCAAATCCCACATCTACTGACTCGGCACAACAAACAAATACTACACAGCCAGCTAAAGACCTTAAACCTAGCTGCATGGAAGATTCCTTAGTCAAGCAAACAATGCCTCTCTCCAAAGCTGTTATGAATGTCATTCTGGAGGCCAGAAGGCCTAGTACCAGGAAAGCCTACTCGGATAAATGGAAGAGATTCTGTGCCTGGAACCAAACTCACAGCCTTGACCCTTTTGTCCCAAACATTCCTCAGATACTACAATACTTAACTGAGATGCTGGACAAAGGACTCTCTTTCTCATCCATCAAGATCCATGCCTCTGCCATCTCTGTTCATTACAACACGGATCCACCAGTTTTCTCTAATCCTCTGTTAAAACAGTACCTCAGAGGGGCTAAAAACATAAGACCACCCCGTAGAGCACCTACTCCAACTTGGGACCTCAACTTTTTTTTGGAGAAGATAACTTTACCTCCATTTGAGCCAGCCAACACAGCAGAATTAAAATATATCTCTTGGAAAACTGCTCTGTTCCTGACAATAACATCAGCACAAAGAGTTTCAAAATTACAGGCACTAATGGCAGTGGAACCTTTCCTCATTTTCCACCAGGGCAGGGTGTCTTTAAGAACTAACCCTACTTTTATGCCAAAGGGGGTATCCAGTGTGGCTCTAAACCAAACTATTCACCTGCCAACTTTTTATCCTAAACCACAGAATAAAGGGGAGAGACTTCTGCACTCTTTGGACATTCACAGGCAGTTACGCTTCTACTTGGACAAAACCAAAGCTTCCAGAAAATCTGAGCAATTATTGGTAGCATATGCTGCAGGAGCACAGGGAAAGGCCATTTCAAAACAGACCATTTCAAAATGGATAGGACATTGCATACATTTCTGCTACACATACCATGGAAAACCTGTTCCTAGCACCATTACATCTCACTCCACCAGGGCAACAGCCACTTCAACTGCCTACCTCAGGGGAGTACCTACCAAGGATATTTTGGAAGCAGCAACTTGGAGTTCTGTACATACCTTCACCAAGCATTACCATCTGCCTCTTTACTCTAAATCCAGAGCTGGCTTCACCACTGCAGTGCTGCAGGGCCTTATAGCCACCCCTAATGCCTTATAGAACCAGCCACCCTTCCTCAGCTTTGGGATTCTACCCAAGTGTAAAGACTGCAGCGGTGTAATACGATGAACATAGTACAGTCTTGTACCTACCATAAATGTAGATGTTCAAGTATATACACTGCTGCAGTCCAGGTTACCCTCCCTCCTACCCCTCTTACTGGCTGGTACGTACCAATGTTTCTACCCTTACTACCTATGGGGAGTATTTGCTGGTAGCTGTAAGTTGTTTTTTGCTTTTCTTATGTATGTTTTATTAGCAATTGGAATTGCCTACCTATTTAGGGGCACCTGACATCTGGGGCAAGAAAAACTGAAGAATATGGCTTTGGCTGCATCTTATATACCACTGTCGCACTGACATCGGGGAGGAGGTGACAGCAACTGCCGCCGGACCAAGACTTTGGAACTCAGGCCGACTGGGGAACCGCCTGACGGCAGGATAACCCAAGTGTAATGACTGCAGCAGTGTATATATTCGAACATCTACATTTATGGTAAGTACAAAACTGTACTTTCAGCAAGTGAGAGACAGTGGTGACTACGTTAGGATGCCCCTGTGGCGAATTTGGTGATTTTGTTGTAGCAGGTCTCTCGCTTGTTTAGATCGCATTGCCTTAGGTTGGTATATATTGGAGAGGCATAAAGTAGGTTTGAGATAAGGTGGGAATTTGCTATTGAAATCTTTGCTGCTTTGGTGAGAAGTTGCTTATTTCTGTATAACGCCCCTAGTTTTTTTGTGGACATTTTTTATGGTCATGGATATGTGAATGTCAAATTTTAGTTTGTCTATTTCCACTCCTAGCAATTTGGTGTGTTCAGTTGGGTATATAGCGGTGTTGTCTTTTGCTGTGATGTTAAAGTGAGAGTTGTTTTGAGTATGTTTGGTGGGTTGGAAGATGAGTAGTTTAGTTTTGTCTGGGTTGAGTATTAATTGGGCATCGGATAACCAAGTTTCAACAGAGGAAAAGGCTTCCTGTATGACTTTTTGCAGTTTGGGTAGGGACTGGGCTGAGCAGATGATGGTTGAGTCATCTGCGTATTGTATGAGTGTGCCATGTTTGGTGGCAGAGGCTAGGTTATTGGTGTAAACAGTGAAGAGTAGGGGTCCAAGGATGGATCCTTGGGGAACCCCTATGGAGACAGGTAGTTAGGGAGATATGTCATTCTGCCATACAACGGATTGTTGGCGGTCAGGCAGGTAACACTGAAACCAGTTGGTGACTGATTGAGAGAAGGATAAGTTATTGAGGACAGAGATAAGTTGTTTGTGTGGGACCATGTCAAATGCTTTAGATAGGTCTAGGAAAGTAGCAGAGGAGAGATAGCCATTGTTTTTATGCTGAAGGATAGTGTTAGTAAAGGAGAGTAAGGCAGTGGTGGTGCTATGGTTTGGTCGGAAACAATGCTGAGTACTGGAAAGGAGGTTGTTAGTAAGGAGGTAGTCTGAGACCTGAGAGTGTATGCATCTCTCTAGTATTTTGGAGAGTGGAGAGAGAATAGCTATGGGGCGGTAATTGGTTAGTTCTGTGGAGGGTCCGCCTTTGTGGAGGGGAATTATATGTGATGCTTTCCACAGTGTGGGAACGTAACTTTCTGACAGAGATCGGTTAATCAAGATGGATACTGGGTAGGTCAGAGCATCAGCTGCAATTTGTAGGTATTCACTTGGGAGGTTGTCTGCTGCTAATTTGGTGGGTTTAAGTTTAGTTAAAGAGTTTTTTTATGTTGGAGGTAGGTACAGGGGAAAAAGAGAAGGCAATGGGGAGATTACTAGTTGAAGGTGTGGGTTGGAGGGGAGGGGGGTTGTGTTGTTTAGCTAGTGATAGTATGGTTTGGGTGAAGTGTGTGTTGAATGAGGTACAATATTTTCTGAGGAGTGAGGGATGTTAGGAGGAGGGGTACTGACTTTACCTGGGTGGAGGATGAAGTTTATGGAGGACCAGAATTGTTTGGGGCTGTGTTGTGAGGAGTCTAGGGCAGACTGGTAGTATTGGAATTTGTCCTGTTTTATTAGCTTTTTGACTCTATTGCGTAGTTCTAGGAATTTCTGTCTAGTTGAGGGGGTTTTGGTTTTGCACCAGTGCTCCCAGGCTTTATCCCTGTTTTTCTTTTCTGACTTAGTGGTTTTCTGTAGCCATGGGGAGGGTTATGCTTTGGTTCTGGAAAGTCTTATGGGGGCATGGTAATTAAGGATGCTCAGGAAGGTAGTATTAAAAAAATTCAACTGCGTCATCAAGACTGAGGTACTTTAGAGGATGCCAGTTAAATTCTTTGAGGGATGAGATGAATGTGAGTGGGTTAAAGTTTAGTTTTTTACGTATTTGACAGTAGATGACAGGTTTAGCTTGGTATAGGTATTTTTTGAGTAAGAATGTTGGGGAGTGATCACTGAGGCTATCTGATAAGCAGCCTGTTATATATGACTGGGGGCTCTTACTGACTAGTATCCAATCAAGGGTAGTGTGCTTGCTGGAGTTTTTATTTATCCTGGTTGGTGACTGGACTTGTTGGGTGAAACCATGAAGGTTTACATGATGGGTTGGATAGTTGGCAGAACAGGATTGCCAGTCAATATTGAAATCACCTAAAAGTTTCTTGGGGGAGATGGTGGGTAGACCAGCTGAGGAGGTTTTCTAGTGGAGGGATGTTTTGGCCAGGTGGGAAGTAGCATCCAATTATGTTGATGGTTTTGTTTTGGTTTATTTTGAGGTTGGTATATATTATTTCTTCATTGCCTATTTGTGGAGCTGATGATTTTAAGATCTGGATGTTTAGATGCTGTTTAAATATTATAGCTACACCGACTCCTTTCTTGTTAGCCGGTCTACTCTTAGTATGCCGTAACCTGTAGGGAGTATTTGCTCACTGGTAATGTGAGGTTTTAGCCAGGTTTCTGTCAGGATGACTATATCTGGGGAGTGCAAGTCTATGGTGGCATGGAGTTCATGGACTTTGTTGGATATACTTCTAATATTTAGGCTTAGTAGAAGGAAGTCACTTGGCTTTCTATTGGCTGTAATATGGGAGAAGTTGTGCTTTCTAGTCTGATTATGTGGATTGGGGTTGGAGATGGTAGGGCCAGGGTTGGGGTGGATGTCTCCACTTAGGGCTAGTTTTGATATGCATGAGGTTATTAGTTTTCTCAGTTTTTTAATGTGTTTGTTTATTAGGGAAACTTTATGATTGTGCTCTGTGGGTAATAGGTATGGTGGGAGGGTTACTATGTTAAGTTGTAGGGATGCTTTATGTTTGAGTAATATAGTTGGTAGAATATGTGGGGGTTGCATAGGGATGGTTCTTGAGTTGGTGGGAGAGGAGCTGAGTGAGGGTGAGACATGAGTGGCAGTGTGAGTAGTAGTGCAGTGGTAGAGGTTGAGTGGGGGAATGATGGAGCTTTGGTAAGATGTAAGATATGCAAGGAGAGTGCATGCAGTGAGCATAGGTAAGGTATACTTGTACATGTCAGTTGAGGAGGTGTGATAGTGGTGGGAAGATGGAGGAGGTAGTGTTGGGTTAGCGCTGTGGTTGGCTGTTGGAAAGATGGGAGGAGTTTGTGAGTGTAATAAAGGTGGGACCACTGGGGGCGGGAGGGAATAGGGGGCAGGGTGGGGAGCGAAGCGGGTAGAGACCCTGTTAGTTGCTCTTATGAGGGGGCTGGAAACAATCAGTAAACAGACTTAACTGATAAATGAACATATGATAGTGACAAGGGATTGTTGTAGTTTTAAAAATGGTGCCTGCCACAGGTAATATTTATTAACTTTCGGATTGTCTTAAGGTAATAAACAGGGAAGGGGGAGGTGAGATCAGGGGTGTGAGCAGGCAGTTCTTTGTACTGCTGCTAATGAGCCAAAGCAAAGACAAGTTTGTGTTTAAGAAACCATCACAATTGACCAAGGACTGCTCTGAAACTGTAAGTCATTTCTTAACCATTTCTCAGGTGGAAAAACAGGATAACCTTGTATCAGTAGGCTACTGTGGTCTCAGTTTAAATTAACAAGCACACAGTATTGATCAGTTATGGATACTATTTGCTAACAGAAGGGAATAAGAGAGAAAGTGGAAGATGTGTGTGTGGGGGGGTGGGGGTGGGGGTGGGTGGCTGCTTACAAGCCAAAGCAGAGTGCTCTCCAGGGGAAAATGAATATTGGCTCAAACAGGTAGACACGTACTCAAAGTTAACTTTAGCTGTTTGCAGACAGTTCAGACCCGGACTGTGCTTTTTTATAAGAATGATAAAGGTCGTACCGCAGTTGAATACTTAAGAGTGGTGTTAGGTCTAGAAAAGAAGAGTACAGAGAGGAGTAAGCACTTTTGAGATGGTAAATATATATTATAAAGATTACAAAAAACAAACTGAGCAAATAGCTACTGCATACAGGAAAATGTCTTGAACCAACTACTAGTATATGCAGATACTGAGCCAATTGGAAGAACATCTGTTAGAAGAAACCTCAGACAGTTATGCAGTCACAGATAAAAATATAGCGAGCAACAATCTGACATGGTTCTCTAATGTGATTCTATCCACCAGTAACAGCACAATTATATAAAAGTAATTAGACACCAGTATGAGCTGTCTACACACAACACAATTACATGAATAACATTAGTGAACAAGGTGCAGCTATGCAAATAGACCATACTATTATACTAAAAACAACTTGGTGCAGACAAAATGCTAGCATGCTATAGTAACTTCCAATAATAAAGCATAAATCATGTTAGATGTCTAACACAATTCAACATAAACATATACAGCTGTAAAATGTGTAACACAATTCAACATAAATAGGCATTTACAGTTGTAAAACACTTACTGGAGAGACACTGAGCTCCTCATGGGGCCTGTAACAGAGTGGATTGTAGTTTTAAAAATGGATACTACTGGTGAACCACAAGATCTGATGTTGTCTTTTTCATTCCTCCTCACAATAGGGTCTCTGATCTGGCACGGCAACATTCTTCAGATTTTTATCCGACTCTCAAGCTCTTTCCTCTTGCACGTTATGCACTACATCCACACAAGCACCTCAAATCTCGTTTGATGCTTCAGTGTCCGGACACGGATCTCGGCACTCTCAAGTGATTCTTACCTTACTCAGGAAAATCAAGGTAGTTTTCCATAGTTTGGTTGTAAGTCCTCCCTCTTGTAGTTCTTCTTAAATCCTTTTCTTCCTGTATAAAAAAAAAAAAAGTTAGTTAATTGTTGTAGTTGCTGTAGTTGAGTTAAAATTAGAATTAGTCTTAATTTTAAGTTTGTAGTCTAATGTTACTTACCCTTTCATTTAGCCCTGCCTTGACCATCCGTTGGTTACTGGTGAGCTTTTGGCTGTTGTCTTGTCTGACAAACCTTCTCTTGGCTTCAAGCATTGTACTTTTCTTGTGGGCATAAAATCCCACAATCAGGATGCCCACAAGAAGTGCATGTATTGCTTAGGTGCAGATCATTTGAAGGCAGTGTGTACTGTCTGTGCTTCATTTAATCCTCGAGCTCTAGCTGACAGACGTAATAAGTTGATTGTGAGGGGTCTTCTTCCATCGTCATCTCCTGAGGCTCACACACCCTCCTTGGCTTCCACTTTGTCTTCTGCTAAAGAAGAAAAAAAGAGGTCTCTCCCAGTCTCCCCAAGAGATCCTGTAGAGCCAAAAGCGAAGTTGAGGAAAACTTCGTATCTGACCCCCTCTGATCTGAAGGAAGTGCATATCCCCTCAGATCCAGGGGATATTTATTTATTTATTTAATTTATTTATTTAACATTTGTTTACTGGGAAAGTCTGACTTGGAACAAAGCCAATTTACAATGGAGGCCCAGGGAGAAATGCTACAGATGCATGTCTTTGTAACGATATTATATCTTTATCACCTCATCCACTGTCAGCTCAGGTGTCAGATCCAGTGGCTCGGGATCAGAGACCTTTGAGCAAATCCCCTGCTCATTCAATTAAATCCAAGCACTTCCAACCCCTCTCATTGGCTTCTCCCGGATCCTCTAGAAGCTGGTCCAAGGCAGACATAGATATGATGATGATGAGATTCCTCAAGGCCCACATCCAGATGGCTGTAGCCTCAGCTCCTTTCCCTGTCTGTTCCATGAGCTACCCAGGCCATACCATCAGAACTGCTTCTCCAATCTGGCCTTCTGTTTTGGAGTTGCAGGGTTCAGGACTCCCATGTGTGTGTTGGGTTAGGTACAGGGGAAGCTCCCTTCCTCGACGCCAGTGTCACCCTTGATCAGCCCTGTACTGATTCTCTTGGAGCAGAGCGAATCTTGGAGCCAAGGTGTCAGTGCTGTGTCCGGGTTACTGGAGTCGGCTCCATCTTTGTCGGAGCCATCTCTTCCCTTAGGCACCTTGGCAGTTGACAGCTCTGGTACAATCCCTTCTGGAGGCTGTGTTATCTGGTGTGAGTCCTAGCTGTCTTCCCCCTATGACTTCGGGTGAGAAAAAGAGAACCTGTCCCAGTCCATCATCTTTTCAGGTAGTGGAGAAGGTTTTCTCCAGAGCTGGAGATTCATCACCACATTTCCCACAATCCACCCTTGTACCCCCATCAGGTCAGGGCCTTGAACCCATTTGTCTTGCCTTGAGTCAACCCGTTCATAGGTAGGTACTAGGCTATCGGCCTTAGGGGCTGTACAAGCCCAGCCAAAAAGGTACCCTGGCTTTTGCCACCCAAGAAAATTATTTTCCTGTGCCACTGTCGAGCAGAGCCACAGAAGTGATCCCCGGGGTGAATTTCCTATTTCCCATCCAATCATCAAGATTTTTCGTGGAGTACTAATGAGGAGCTTTGTTTGATATAGATAGGTAGTTTATTCCAGAGTATGGCAAGTCTCTGGGACAGGAATCTATCACTCCGGCATGTTCTGTTTATTGTGGTGGCAAGGTTTAGAGCATATAGCTCAGAGGGATTGGGTCTTCTTTAAGTGGAGCATGCCTAGCAGCTCTGGGTTTGACATAGCTTTGTATGTTAGGCAGAGATCACCTCTGAGTAGGCGATATGCGACGGAGTAAAGCTGGAGTTTTTTGAGACTGTCTGAGTAGGGTATCTGTTTGAGGCCGGTAATCCTCTTTGTGAGGTATTTCTGTTGCCTTTTCAGTTGTTGTAGATGTCTTGTGAGGTACATACCAAAAGGGGCGTTGTACTCTATAATGGGTCTAATGAGTGATGAATAGAGGGGAACAATGACCTCTTTTTTTCTGGATGAGAAACCTTTTGTGATGAGGTGTGCCACATAGAAGGATTTCCTGACTACTGTGGCAATGAGATTATCAAAGGAGAGACTACTGTCCACCTGTGTCCCAAGGTCTCTTATCACACTTTCGGTGTTAAGTATACTACCGCCTATGTTGTAGTTCATGGGTACAGAGTTTTTACCAAAGGGGATGACAGTGCACTTTTTGGCATTGAGCTTGTGGCCATGGCTTTGACACCAGGCATCTGTCTCAATGAGGCCCTTTTGTAGGATGTCCACATCATTAGGAGTTTCGATTATGGCTCCTAGTTTGCAGTCATCTGCGAACTTCATTAGCCAAAGACCTTCTGTGTTAGCCTGTACTTCAGACAAGTAGATACCAAACAGGAGAGGACCTAGGACTGAACCCTGTGGTACTCCACTTGTCACTGGTCTGAAGTTGGATTTGGAGTCTGCTACTTTCACAGTGTTAGTTCCGTCAGTGAGCCAGTTGGCAACCCATCTTGTGACATAGGGATTTATGCCTAGTTTAGTAAGTTTATCTATAATTCCAGAGTGGGGGGTGGTGTCGAAATCCTTGGCAAGATCTAGATAGGCTGTGTGAACCACCTTACCCTCGTCTATGGCTTTAGTGACTGCTTCAAAGAAGTCTGTCAGGTTTAGGAGACATGATCTGCCTTTTACAAACCCAAACTGGGTGGGGTCCAGAGTTTGGAGATTACCAGTGTCTTTGTTTATAAGTTCCATGATGATACGTTCCATGGCCTTGCAGACCAGGCTCGTCAGGCTAATGGGACGGTAGATGTTCTTCGTGTTTCACTGTTGCAGTCATTACATTTTGTAATCTGCTGGCAGGTTGCCCTCAGTCGGCCTGAATATCAAAGTTTTGGGTCCTGCGTCAGTTGCTGTCTCTTCTTCCATGACGTCAGGTCGTCAGGGGTATAAAACATGCAGCCGACGCCATTTTATTTAGTCTTTCTTGCCGCTGGTGCCCGAAGCACAAGCAGTTCGCAAGTGCCGGTCGGCCGACTCCTGAAATTTTTGCATTCGAGTTTCAGAACTGAAGTCTTCAATTAAAGCTAAGTACCCCGTTGGGGAAACTATTTCTTGCTCCTTACCGATGACAGTAAAAGTTATTAATTGCATTACTTGTGGGAAGCAAATACCTCATAAGGATTTTCATTTGTACTGTGTTCCTTGTCTAAGCCCAGATCATAACGTGCCTTGCTGTCGGTTTTGTGGTAGATTTAACCAACGCACTATTAAGCGTCGGTATATCTTTGCTTCAAAATATTTTGGAAACAGATTTAATTACCCTGAAATGTCGCCGGATAACAATCCAACTACCGGAGTTCACAAAAAAACGCAAAAAAAAAGGACAGAGACAGGCCGAGGTCTAAAACCGATGAGGAAGCTTCTCCTAAGCCAGTCCCCGGTTCGCTGGTACTCAGTGAAGCGCTTTCGCAGCCCTTGATACCCGCTGCTTTCGAGTCGCAGGCCTCTACCGAGACTCATATGGAGTCCGGCATGCCGCGAGATTCTCAAAGTATTGTACCCGCGGATGTCTCTCCCTCGGACGAGTCTGGAGCTGCTGAACAGGCACCGGCTTCTGAGGGTGCTTTCAGGCCGCAGCATTTCTATTTAAAACTGACGCCAGCTTCAAAAACAAAGGCAAAAGCAACTTCTAAGGCTAAAAAACTGACAGATGAGCCACGTGCTCAAGCCTCTATGCCCAAAAAACAGATGATCAAAATGGCTGAAGACTTAATTACCTTGTCAGGGGTTCCAAACTCCCCCCCGATAAGAGGCCTAGGCAAGACACTGATTATTAATCTTTCGATCAGGTTTCTATTTCTTCCGACTCCTCTTCTGATCAAGAATTTTCTATACCACCCTATGAGGATTCAGATGCAGAGGAATCCATCCCATCTGCATCTCCTCCTGAAGATTATTCTTTTGGAGAAACCTTGCATACTTTGAGGGAACATTTTCATTGGGAGAGTCAGGATTTCTCAGAATCAAAAAAGAGGCTTGGGGATTTCCTTCTTCTTCCTTAGCATAGGCCTTTGGCCATACCTCCTGTATTAGACATTGTTGATGATGTGTTTTCGGAATCAAGCATGGCTCCAGAATCCCTACCTCCAGCTCCTAGTAAGCCAGACAGATATTACAGGGTTCCTGACTCCCACAAATTTTTGTTCAAAAATCCTGCTGCCTGACCCTGAAACTGTCTCACAGGGTCCCAAAGGTGTAAAGGCCTCAACAGCTAAGAATCCTACCCCCTCTGATAGAGATTCCAGGGCGCTGGATAGATGGGGAAAGAAGGTTTATACGTCTGCAACCCTGGCAATTAGGGCCTTAAACTGCCAGTTTCATATGCTTAAATGTCAACAGCATGTTATGGGATTATTGAAACAGAAAATTATGTTGATTTCTGAATGTGTGGAAAATAAAGAATTACAGGAATTATTGCATGTAGCAGAACAGGTTGGAAAGCATACTTTGCAACGTGGTTTTGATTCCTTGGAGACCTCCTGCAGGACCGCAGTTACTGGATCTGTGATTAGAAGGCTTGCCTGGCTCAAGGAGCAAAATCTGCCTGATCATGTTAAAGCTAAATTGTTGGATGCACCTTTACAGCATGATGATCTGTTTGGTAATAAGGCAGAAGAGGTTTTAAAGAAAATGGAAGACAAAGCTAAGTCTATGCAAACTGTAAAAGACTTCTTACAAGTGCAGCCACCAAGATTCAGTAGACACCGGCCTACAAAAAATTGGTCCTTTCCTGTGTCCAACAGAGCCGCACGGGGCAAATCCAGGTGCTCAGAAGGCTCTAGATACCAATCACAGGGTTCTTACAGGTCAAAGTAATGGGGTGCCTCTACCTCCAAATCTGGAGGATACAAAGCACAACCCTACAGTAAACAGTCTCAATGACTTCCCTCTGCCATCACCAGGCACTTATCTTTTGGCAGCCCTCTTAGGGGGGAAAATTAGCACTTCATGCTCAAAACTGGCAGTTAATAACCCAGGACAAGTGGGTATTAAACATAGTATCCCAGGGATACAGATTTAATTTCCATACCTTGCCAATTCCAAACGGTTGGCCAGATCTGCTACAAAATCAATGGGTGGAGGCACAGAAACAAGTCACATCCCTCATGGATATGGGGGCTATTCAACCAGTACCAGAACAGGAAAAAGGACAAGGGTTTTACTCAAGACTGTTCCTGGTACCCAGAAAAGACCATGCCTGGCACCCAATACTGGATTTATCGATTTTGAACACATTCTTGGACATCCCAAAATTCAAAATGCTGACTTTGCAACAGTTTCTGCCCATGCTGGGAAAGAATGCTTGGCTAGTGACTCTAGACTTAAAAGAGGCATACCTGCATATCCCAATAAGGGAATCGTGCAGAAGATACCTCCGCTTCAAGGTTGGTTTTATGCATTACCAATTCTCTGCACTGCCCTTTGGCTTATCTACTGCGCCCAGGGTCTTTACAAAGTGCCTGGCACCAGTAATTGCATTCTGCAGACAAAGAAGCATACAAATCTATCCTTACTTGGACTGTCTTATTCAAGCAGAAAACAAGGACATTCTTCAACATCTGGCGTTTGTAAAAAGGCTTCTAACATGCCTAGGGTACACAATAAACAAAAATAAATCACAACTGGTACCCTCTCAAAAGGTTACATTCCTGTGTGCAAGCTTGAATACAACTGCCCAGCTGGCTTACCTTATGCCAGACAAACAAAGGCAGCTGACTATTTACTGCAAACAGATGGCAACAAAAACCCAGTTATCTGCAAGACAAATTCTGCAGGCTTTGGGGTTCATGGCATCCTGCATTCTACTTATTCCATATACAAGACTGCATATGAGGAAATTACAGTGGTATCTAAAAAGTTTATGGAGTCAACATTGTCACAGTCTGGAAACAATGATTCCTCTCATTCCCTGCCTTCAACAGGAGCTTCTTTGGTGGGCAGAGACATGTCACCAGAACATGGGACGGTCTTTCACTCTACCCCCGCCACCCAAACCCTAACTACAGATGCATCAGACTATGCTTGGGGGGCCCACCTGGCGGGGAGATGCATTCAGGGCATATGGAGCCTAAAACAAATGCATCTGCATATCAACCAGAAAGAGATGTTAGCTGTTCAGAATGCCCTGACAGCCTTCAAGGACTTACTTCATCCAGGACAACTACTGATAAAGACGGACAACACCACGGTTATGTGGTACATAAACAAGCAGGGGGGTACACATTCCTACCCCCTTTGCAGACTAGCCATGGCATTGAAGGACACAGCCTTTACTTACCAAGTACATCTTCAAGCTCAATTCCTGCCAGGAAAACAAAATACTCTGGCAGACGACCTAAACAGAAATCTTATGGACCCTCACGAGTGGAAACTGGATCCACAAGTCTTCAGCATGATAACAGAGAAATGGGGGAGTCCGGGCATAGATCTATTTGCCTCTTCCCCAGAATTATCAACTGGACAAATTTTGCACAAGGACTTATCACAGACAAGCATGGAAAGTGGATTCCCTATCCTTCAGTTGGAAAAACCTATCAGTCTACACCTTTCCTCCTCTGCCTCTTCTTCCCAAGGTCTTACTAAAGGTCAGACAGGAAAAACCAAAAATGATCCTAATTGCCCTGGACTGGCCTCGCCAGCACTGGTACCCAATTCTAAGGAATATGTCTCAACTCCCTCCTTGGTACTTGCCTCAAATTCCTCATCTGCTGTCTTAGCAGAGCAATCAAATTCTGCTCAATCAGCTCCAAACTCTGAACCTAGCAGCATGGCTGATCATCTAATTATTCAAACAACACCTCTCAGTAAATCTGTGATGGATGTAATTTTGGAAGCCAGAAGGCCTAGTACTAGAAAATCTTATGTTGATAAATGGAAGAGATTCTGTGCTTGGAACCAAGCACAAGGTTCGGATACAGCAAAGCCAAGTATTCCTCAGATTTTACGATACTTGACTGAGATGCTTGACAAGGGCCTATCTTTTTCATCAATAAAAATCCATGCCTCTGCCATCTCGGCTCATTACAACACAGAGCCTCCCATCTTTTCTTATCCTCTGCTAAAACAGTATCTTAGAGGGGCCAAAATTTTAAGGCCTCCCAGAAGATCACCAACCCCTGCATGGGACCTCAATTTTGTGTTGGAAAAGCTCACCCTGTCTCCATTTGAACCAGCAGCTACTGAGGATATAATGTTTTTATCTTGGAAAACAGCTTTTCTTCTGGCAATCACTTCAGCAAGAAGGGTTTCAGAACTACAGGCTCTCATGGCTGTGGAACCTTTTATTACATTTTACCTGGACAGGGTGTCCTTCAGGACCAATCCTTCCTTTATGCCTAAGGTGGTATCCAGTGTAGCTCTTAACCAAACTATTCACCTGCCAACTTTTTACCCAAATCCGCAGAACAAGGGGGAGTGGATTCTGCATTCCTTGGACATACACAGACAACTAAGATTCTACTTAAACAGGATCAAATCTCTAAGAAAGTCTGAGCATTTGCTGCAGGATCAGAGTGAAGGCTATTTCAAAGCAGACTATTTCAAAGTGGATAAGCCACTGCATTAGTTTCTGCTATTTGCATCATGGTAAACCGGTGCCCAAGGGAATCAGATCACATTCCACCAGGGCTGCATCTACTTCAACAGATTTTCTCAGAGGGGTGCCAACCAAAGACATTCTAGAAGCTGCTACTTGGAGCTCTGTTCATACATTTACAAAGCATTATCTGCCTCTCTTCTCTAAGTCCAGGGCAGGCTTTGCCACTGCAGTTCTGCAGGGCCTTATAGCCGCTCCTAATGCTATTTAGTTCCAGCCTCCCATCCATAGCTTTGGGATTCTACCCAAATGTAATGACTGCAACAGAGAAACATGAAGAACATAGTACAGTTGTGTACACTTACCATAAATGTAGATGTTCGAGTGTATTCACTGTTGCAGTCCAGGTTACCCACCCGCCATCCCCCTCTTTTCTAGAACTTCTCTTTCCTTCACTATATTCTACAACCTTTGTGGTGTATTTGTTTTTAGATGAAGGTAAAGTTTATGTTGTTACTATTGCATTTATATATATATATATATATATATATATATGTATGTATATATATATATATATATATATATATATATATATATATATATTTTTTTTTTTTTTTACTCCCCATTTGGGGGGCACCTGACATCTGGGGCAAGAAAAACTAAAGAAAATGGCAGCGGCTGCATGTTTTATACCCCTGACAACCTGATGTCATGGAAGTAGAGACAGCAACCGACGCAGGACCCAAGACTTTGATATTCAGGCCGACTGAGGGCAACCTGCCAGCAGATTACCCAAATGTAATGACTGCAACAGTTAATACACTCGAACATCTACATTTATGGTAAGTGTACACAACTGTACTTTCCCGGGGTCCGTGGTGGCTCCCCCCTTGTGGAGTGGGATAACCGTTGCTGTGCGCCATTCAACGGGCACAAAGCCTGAGGTGAGGCTATAATTGAACATGGTACTTAGGTGGGGTGTCAGTTTGTTCTGTAGTTCATGTAGAACGCAGCCTAGGATGTTGTCTGGTCCCATGGATGCTGTGTTCTTGGCTTTGGAGAGTGTGGTTTTTACCTGTGCAGCCGTGATTACAGGAACTTTGCATTCTTCCGGTATAGAGATGGGCTCTTTAGGGGGTGACAGGGGGGGGGGGGTAAAGTTAGCACTGAACCTATCTGCCAAGGTTTTGGCAATATCAGTTGGGTCTGTATATTTAATGCCATTGTGCTGTAACTCAGAGCAGATCTGAGTGTTGCCATTGAGACTCTTGACATAGCTATAGAATGCTTTGTGGTTGTCTTTAGAATCAGTGGCGATTTTGTTTTCGTAACTAGCTTTGGAGGATTTTATCAGGGATCGCAGCTTCTTACTGAGGCTGACCAAGGAGCTCCTCCACTCATGGGATTTTGCTCTTTTGCAACAGTTTCTTCCTTCTGTTGTACAGTTTGATGTTCATCGTGTTACCCTGCTGCAGTCATCACACTTGGGTTATCCTGTCGTCAGGCGGTCCCGCAGTCGGCCGGAATTCCAAAGTCTTGGTCCGGCGTCGGTTGCTGTCGCTTCTTCTCTGACGTAAGAGCGCCAGGGGTAAATATAATGCATCTGACGCCATTTTCTTCAGTCTTTCTTGCCGCGCGGTGTCCGAAGCAGAAGCAGTTCGCAAGTGCCGGTCGGCCGACTCCTGAGATTTTTGAAGTCGAATTTCAGATCCGAAGTCTTCAATAAAGCTAAGTACCTCATTGGGGAAACCCCATTGGGGAAACTTTTCTTGCCTCAGACTGATGTCAGAAAAAGTTAACAATTGTATTTCTTGTAGGAAGAAAATACCTCATAAGGATTTTCATTTTTACTGCATACCTTGCCTAGGCCCAGACCACGACGTCACTAGTTGTCGTTTTTGTGCTAGGTTTAATAAGCGTACTATAAAAAGACACTTTGATTTCGCACGACACTACTTCGGTAGAAAATTTAACTACACTATCCCGTCTGAGCAACCAACTACCGGCGTGCACAAAAAATGCAAGGATAAGGACAGGCAGCCTAGACCCAAACCAGACTCCGAGGCCTCGGCTGGTCCGGTCTCCTGTTCACCGGTCTTCAGTGAGGCTCCGACGCAGCCCCTGACTACCGCAGATCTGGAACCCGAGACTGCTTCGGAACCTTTGGCGGAAAGTACTAGGCCAACGCAGCCATTTTGTTTAGCCCCTACCGACGACACTCCTGAAAAAGATGTCGGTCCTGCAGAAACACCTTCGGTTTCTGAAGGCATCTTCAGACAGACGACGCTCACCATAAAAACGTATCCTAAGACTCCTATTAAACCTAAAAAGACTGCACTTCAGTCCCCCTGTTCAAGGCCCCATGCCTAAGAAACAGATGCTCAAAATGGCTGAAGATTTGATCTCTAATCAGGGGTTCCCAACCCCCTCCTGACAAAAAGCCTAGACTAGAGGAAGATTATGCCTCTTCTGAACAAGTGTCTATTTCCTCAGACTCCTCTGAGGACCAAGATTATTCCTTCTCCTCTTATGAAGATTCTGATGCTGTGAGGATTCTATTCCCTCAGCTTCTCCTCCTGAAGACTACTCTTTTGGGGAAACTTTACACGCTATGAGGGAACATTTTCACTGGGAAGGTCAGGACTACTCTGACTCAAAGAAAAGGCTCAGAGAGTTTCTGTTACTCCCCCAGCACAGACCACTTGCCATCCCCCCAGTTTTAGACATTGTGGATGATGTTTACTTAGAATACAGTTTGAACCCAGATTCTCTGCCTCCTGCTCCGGCCAAACCTGACAGATACTATAGAGTACCTGATTCCCACAAATTTCTTTATAAAAGTCCTGTTGCTGATCCAGAGACTGTCTCCCAGGGTCCCAAAGGGGCTAAGGCTTCTATGGCAAAAAATCCTGTACCCTCTGAAAGGGACTCCAGAGCACTAGACAGGTGGGGGAAAAAGGTTTACACCTCAGCCACCCTAGCTATGAGGGCACTAAACTGCCAGTTTCACATGCTAAAATATCAGCAATTTCTAATGTCTCAGTTAAAACAAAAAATTAGCACAATCCCTCAACAGTCTGAATTGAAAGAAATACAGGATCTGTTGCATGCACTGAACAGGTGGGCAAACATGCTTTACAATGTGGATTTGATTCTTTGGAGGCTTCCTGCAGAGCAGCTGTCACTGGGTCTGTTATACGTAGGCATGCTTGGTTAAAGGAACAAACTCTGCCTGATCATGTTAAAGCAAAGCTTCTAGATGCTCCCTTACAGCAGGATGTTCTTTTTGGAGTTAAAGCAGAAGTCTTAAAGAAAATGGAGGATAAGGCAAAATCTATGCAGAAAGTCAAAGATTTCCTACAGGTACAGCCCCCTCGCTTCAGCAGAAATTGGCCAACAAAAAATTGGTCCTTTCCAGCTACTGACAGGTCACAGAGGGGTAAATACAGACGTCCAAGAGGCAGAGGACAACCACAAGCCCAGTACAAACCTCGACAATGGGGCACTGCAGCACAGAAGGGAGGAGAAGGCCAGTTCCAAACTACCAGAAGGCAAACACAATGACTTGCACCTCATCTGGCCAAGCAACACTCTCCTGGCAGCCCCCTTGGGAGGAAAACTCGCACTTTTTTCAGACAAATGGCACATTGTCACAAAGGACAAATGGGTCCTAGACATAATTTCACGAGGATACAGATTCCATTTTCACACCTTGCCAATGAAAAGAGGAATGCCAAACCTGCCACAAAATCAATGGGCAGAGGCACAAAGTCAAATTACAGCTCTCATGGACATGAGAGCCATTCAACTGGTACCTACTCGAGAGCAAGGCCAAGGATTTTACTCTTTCTAGTTCCCAGAAAGGACAATGCCTGGAGACCAATTCTGGACCTTTCAATTCTAAACACCTTCTTACAAGTACCCAAATTCAAGATGCTGACACTACAGCAGCTTCTTCCCATGTTGGGCATGAAAGCATGGCTAGTAACGTTGGACCTCAAGGAGGCATACCTGCATGTCCCTATCAGACAAAGTTGCAGAAGATACCTCCGTTTCATTGCAGGTTCAACCCATTACCAATTCTCTGCACTGCCCTTTGGCTTATCTACTGCGCCCAGGGTCTTCACAAAATGCCTGGCACCAGTAATTGCATACTGCAGACAAAGAGGAATTCAAATATACCCATACCTGGACGACTGCCTCATCCAAACAGAAAGCAAGGACATCCTCTTACAGCATCTGGCTTTTGTAAAACATCTTCTAAGTTGCCTGGGGTACACAGTAAATGAAAAGAAATCAAAACTAGTACCCTCACAAAATATGACATTCCTGGGTGCCAGCTTTAATACAACGGCCCAGAAGGCTTATCTGACGCCAGACAAACAATTACAGCTGACTCAATATTTCAAAACAATGGCAACAAAGACCCAACTACCTGCAAGAAAAATTCTGCAGGCCTTGGGCTTCATGGCATCTTGCATACTGCTAATACCAATTGCAAAGCTGCATATGAGGAAATTACAGTGGTACCTAAAAAGCGTATGGTCTCAACACAGCCACAGCTTGGACACAATGATATCTCTCATTCCCTGCCTACAACAGGAGTTTCTATGGTGGTCACTGGCATGTCACTTCAACAAGGGTCAGCCTTTCACCTTGCCCCCAGCCACGCAAAGTATGACAACAGATGCATCGGACTACGCCTGGGGGGCACACATGGCAGGACAAGTGCGTACAAGGCATATGGACTGCAGATCAAAGGAATCTGCACATCAATCAAAAAGAGATGCTAGTTGTACAGAATGCTCTGACAGCCTTCAAGAATCTATTACATCCAGGAAAACTTACAATAAGGACTGACAACACCACAGTAATGTGGTACATAAACAAACAAGGGGGTACACACTCCTACCCTCTATGCAGGCAAGCAATGACCTTGTGGAACACAGCTCTGGCTTACCAAGTTCAGTTACAAGCTGAATTCCTGCCTGGAAAAAAGAACACATTGGCAGACTATCTCAGCAGAAACATCATGGATCCCCACGAGTGGAAACTGGATCCACAAGTATTTGCAATGATAACTCAAAAATGGGGCCTTCCAGACATAGACCTGTTTGCCAGTCCTCAAAACTATCAACTAACAAAATTTTGTACAAGGACACTTCACCATCAAGCTTGGAAAGTGGACGCACTCTCATTCAGCTGGAAAAACCAGACAGTGTATGCCTTCCCTCCATTGCTTCTCCTCACAAAGGTGCTTCTGAAATTCAGAAAGGAGAGACCATGACTGATGCTCATAGCCCCAGACTGGTCACGCCAGCACTGGTATCCACTATTGAGGAATATGGCCCAGGGCCCACCTTGGATTTTACCACAAATTGCCCATTTGCGCACACAGCAAAACAATCAGATTCTTCACAGCCAGCTAAAAACCTTAAATCTGGCTGCATGGCAAATCACCTAAACATCCAGCCAGCTCCTCTTTCCCAAGCAGTTATGGATGTTATTTTGAAAGCTAGGAGGCCCAGCACCAGGAAGGTCTATTCGGACAAATGGAAAAGCGTTTGTGCCTGGAACCAAGCTAAAGGCCAAAACACACTTCAGCCTCACATGCCTCAGATTCTACAGTATTTAACTGAGATGTTGCACAAAGGACTTTCTTTTTCTTCCATTAAAATCCATGCATCAGCTATTTCAGCCCACTACAACACGGAACCACCCTTATTTTCGCATCCACTTCTAAGGAAGTTCCTCAGAGGGGCAAAAAACATTAATCCCCCCAGGAGATCACCTACACCAACATGGGACCTAAATTTTGTTCTGGAAAAACTTACACTACCTCCCTTTGAATCAGCTTTCTCTGCAGATCTACAGTTCCTATCATGGAAGACTGCTCTGCTGCTAGCAATAACTTCAGCTAGAAGAGTCTCAGAGCTGCAGGCACTAATGGCAGTGGAACCTTTCCTAATTTTCCATCAAGACAGAGTTTCTCTACGAACTAATCCTTCCTTCATGCCTAAGGTGGTTTCCAGTGTGTCTTTAAATCAAACCATTCACTTACCCACCTTCTTCCCAAACCCACAGAAAAAGGAGAACGATTCCTGCACTCCTTGGACATTCACAGGCAACTTTGTTACTACTTGGATAAAACTTAAGGCTTTCAGGAAATTTGACCAGCTCTTTGTATCCTATGCTACAGCTTCACAAGGGAAGGCTATATCAAAACAAACCATTTCCAAATGGATAGGACATTGCATTCGTTTTTGCTATACCCATCATGGAAAACCAGATGTTCATCGTGCATACAGCTGCAGTAATCACAGATGGGTTTTCAGCCGTCAGGCGGTCCCTCGGTCGGCCGAATTCCAAAGTCTTGGTCCGGCATCGGTTGTCGTCGCTTACTCTTCTGACGTCAGGAAGGCCAGAGTATATAAGACACAGCCGACGCCATGTTCTTCAGTCTTTTTTGCCGCGCGGTTCCCGAAGCAGAAGCAGTTCGCAAGTGCCGGTCGGCCAGCTCCTGAATTACGAAAAAATTGGAACCGAAGTCTTCTCTAAAGCTAAGTACCCGTTGAAACTTTTCTTGCCTCAGACCGATGTCAGAAAAAGTTAATAATTGTATTTCTTGTGGGAAGCAAATACAGCATAAGGATTTCCATTCCCTTTGCATACCTTGTTTGGGCCCAGACCACGACGTCTCGGGCTGTCGCTTTGCCCTACCTTCAATAAACGCACTATCAAGCGTGGGGCGGAGTTAAGCCCAACACTACTTTGGTAAAGCTTTTGATTATAAAATGTCGCCGGACACTCCGACTACCGGTTTGTCCAAAAACGCAAGGAAAAGGACCGACACGCGAGACCCGGCCCCCGCCACCACGCCAAAACAGGCTACACGTGGTCCGGTTCTCAGCGAGACGCCTTTGCAGTCCCTGACTACTGACGACACTCCTTTGGCGGTGTCCTCTGTACCCGAGACCGCTGGGTCCTCGGCCCTTTCCCAGACTACAACCGAAGCCCCTGCTAATGTCGAGCCTACTAATGTGGACAGGTCCACCTCCACCCATGGTCTATTTAGGCCCTCATCTTCTTTTTCAATAAAGGCTTTTACTAAATCCAAAGCAGTCAGGCATCCCACGAGGTCTGTTGCACAGGGCCCATCTCCTGGACCCATGCCTAAGAAACAGATGCTTAAAATGGCTGAGGATTTAATTACTCTTATCAGAGGTTTTCAGCCCCCTCCTGACAAGAGACCTAGAGTGGAGGAAGAATCTCCCTCTTCTGATCAGGGATCCATTTTATCAGAACATTCTGATGCAGAGGAACACTCTTACTCCCCTTTTGAGGATTCGTATGCAGAACAGTCCATTCCTTCTGTATCCCCTCCTGAGGATTTTTCTTTTGGGGAAACCTTGCACACTTTGAGGGAACACTTCCATTGGGAAGGCCAAGACGTTTTAGATTCCAAGAAAAGACTTAGGGAATTTCTTTGGTTACCTCAGCACAGTCCTCTGGCTATACCCCCTGTTTTGGATGTACTGGATGATGTCTATTTGGAGGCTTGCCTTAACCCTGATTCTCTGCCTCCTGCACCAGTAAAACCTGATAGGTATTGCAGAGTACCCAGCTCTCACCAATTTCTTTACAAAGGCCATAATGCTGACCCTGAAACCATTTCACAAGGCCCCAAGGGATTAAAGGCCTCCACTGCCAAGAATCCACTCCCTGCAGAAAAGGAATCCAGATCTCTAGAAAGGTGGGGTAAAAAGGTATATACCTTGGCCACCCTAGCCATGAGGGCCTTAAACTGTCAGTTTCATATGATTAAATATCAACAGTACCTGTTATCACAATTAAGGAACAAAATGTCTCAACCTGAACAACCAGATTTAAAGAGTTACAGGATATGATGCATAGTGCGGAGCAAGTGGGTAAGCACACCTTACAATGTGGTTATGATGCCCTAGAGGCTTCCAGTAGAGCGGCTGCTACAGGATCAGTCATTCGCAGACATGCCTGGCTTAGGGAACAAAATTTACCTGATCATGTGAAAGCTAAACTTCTTGATGCTCCTTTACAAAAGGATGTACTATTTGGTACTAATGCTGAGGAGATACTACGGAAAATGGAAGAAAAAGCCAAATCTATGCAAACTGTCAAGGCTTTCTTACAGGTCCAACCACCACGTTTTAGCAGAAATTGGCCTTCAAAAACTGGTCCTTTCCAGCCACTGACAAGCCCCAAAGAGGTAGATACAGGCGCAAGGGGCAGAGGGCAATCACAAGGATCATATAGAGGCAGACAATGGCAGTGTCCAGCACCAAGAGGTGGTGAAGACAGTGCACAACAATACAGGAAGCAAACCCAATGACTCCCTCATTTCCATGCCAAGCAAGTCTCAGCTGGCAGCACCTTTGGGAGGGAAACTAGCATTATTTGCAAGCAATTGGCATATTGTCACAACAGACAAATGGATACTGGACATTATAAACAGAGGCTACAAATTTCAATTTCACACTCTTCCAAAAATGAGAGGCATGGCAAACCTGCCACAAAATCAAAGGGCAGAGGCACAACTGCAAATTTCAAAGCTCCTAAACATGAGAGCTATACAAAAGGTACCTACACACCAACAAGGTCAAGGTTTTTATTCAAGACTTTTTCTGGTACCAAGAAAGGAACCGACTGGAGACCCATTTTGGACTTATCCATCCTAAACACATTCCTACTCGTACCAAAATTCAAGATGCTCACATTACAGCAACTTCTTCCCATGCTGGGCAAGGAGTTTTGGCGGGTAACATTGGACCTCAAGGAGGCATACCTGCATGTCCCAATCAGACAAAGCTGCAGAAGATACCTCAGATTTCTTGCAGGTTCAATCCACTATCAATTCTCTGCATTGCCCTTTGGCTTATCTACTGCGCCCAGAGTATTCACAAAGTGCCTGGCATCAGTGATTGCCTACTGCAGACTTCAAGGGATACAAATTTACCCTTATCTGGACGACTGCCTGATCCAAGCGGACAGCAAATGCATACTAGTGGAACATCTGGCATATGTGACACGGTTACTGCTTTCTCTGGGATATACCATCAACAAGGAGAAATCAAGGCTAACACCATCTCAGAAAATAACCTTCCTGGGTGCCAACTTGGACACAAACACCCAGATGGCATATCGTACGCCAAAAAAACAAGGGCAACTATCTCAGTACTTCGAAACACTAGCAAAAAGTACCAGGCTTACTGCAAGGAAAATCCTGCAGGCTCTGGGATTCATGGCATCTTGCATTCTTCTAATCCCATGTGCAAAGCTGCATATGAGGAAACTTCAAGTGGTACCTAAAAGATCTATGGTCTCAACACAGTCACAGTTTGGAAGCAATTATATCAATAATTCCATGTTTGCAAAAGGAATTTCTATGGTGGGCCCAAGCATGTCAAGTAAACACAGGCCTTCCATTCTGCAAGCCTCAAGCAAAACAAGTCATAACCACAGACGCCTCAGATTACGCCTGGGGGGCGCACATGAAGGACAGGTGCATTCTGGGCAGATGGTCCCAAAAGAAAAAGCACCTTCACATCAATCAAAAAGAAATGCTAGCAGTAATAAATGCAATTACAGCCTTCAAGGACTTCCTGCATCCAGGACAATTACTGATAAGAACAGACAACACCACAGTAATGTGGTACATAAACAAACAAGGAGGAACACATTCATACCCCTTGTGCAGACTAGCCATGACTTTTTGGAACTTGGCTCTGGAAAGACAAATCGAACTTCAAGCACAGTACTTGCCAGGACTGGAAAACACAGTGGCAGACACTCTAAGCAGAAATATGACAGATCCACACGAATGGAAGTTACATCCTCAGGTGTTTACAGAGATAATCCAAGCGTGGGGGAGGCCAGACATAGATCTTTTTGCCTCCCACAGGAACCATCAACTGAAAAAGTTTTGTTCAAGGACCTTTCATCCAAAGGCCTGGAAAGTGGACGCCCTTTCATTCAGTTGGACAGCATGGACAGTTTATGCATTCCCACCTCTGCCCCTTCTGCCCAAGGTGCTTTTGAAAGCAAGAACAGACAAACCGAGGATGATACTGATTGCTCCAGATTGGCCAAGGCAACACTGGTATCCGCTCCTGAGGAGCCTAACACATACTCCTCCCTGGTCCCTGCCTCTAATGCCTCTTCTACTGACTCAGAACAGCTACAAAACTCTTCACAGTCAGCTGAAAACACTCAACCTCGCTGCATGGAAAATCCCTTGACACCACAACAGTCCCTACTCTCCAAGGAGGTGCAGGATGTCATTTTGGAGGCCAGAAGACCATCTACAAGAAAAGCTTACTCCGCAAAATGGAAGCGGTTTTGCTGTTGGAGTGAGAAAAGAGGCCAGGACCCTAGAAAATTGAACTTGCCTCAGGTTTTACAGTACCTAGCTGAACTGCTGAACAGTGGACTTTCATTTTCTTCCATAAAAATACATGCCTCAGCCATTTCTGCAGAATTCAACACGGATCCTCCTTTATTCTCTCACCCACTCTTACGACAGTTCCTCAGAGGGGCTAAGAATATAAGACCTCCAAGGAAGCAACCAATACCAGCCTGGGACCTTAATTACATACTAGAAAAATTAACATTGCCTCCCTTTGAACCTGCTGCCTCAATAGATCTGCAATATTTGTCCAGGAAAACAGCTTTCCTTCTGGCCATCACTTCAGCTCGTAGGGTTTCTGAACTACAGGCCCTCATGGCAGTGCAGCCCTTCCTCATCTTCCATCAGGACAGGGTTTCCCTTCATACCAACCCATCTTTTATGCCAAAAGTGGTATCCAGGGTAGCCTTAAATCAAGCCATACACCTACCTACCTTTTATCCTAACCCTCAAAACAAAGGGGAGAGGCTGCTTCACTCTTTAGACATCCATAGGCAGCTACGTTACTATTTGGACAGAACAAAGTCCTTCAGGAAATCGGAACAACTTTTTGTGTCCTATGCCGTAGGGGCTCAAGGGAAACCAGTTACCAAACAGACCATTTCCAAGTGGATTGGCCACTGCATACGGTTTTGTTATTCCTATCATGGGAAATCTGTCCCTACTGGTGTCAGATCTCACTCCACCAGGGCCACAGCCACCTCTACAGCCTTCCTCAGAGGTGTTCCTACTAAGGATATTTTGGAGGCAGCCACTTGGAGTTCTGTACATACCTTCACAAAACACTACCACCTGCCCTTATATTCCAGAACAAGAGCAGGCTTTGCCACTGCTGTTTTGCAGGGCATTCTGGCTCAACCCAGTTTCTCATAGTACCTACCACCCTATGCATAGCTTTGGGACTCTACCCATCTGTGATTACTGCAGCTGTATGCACGATGAACATAGTACAGTTTTGTACCTACCATAAATGTAGATGTTCGAGTGCTAATACAGCTGCAGTACAGGTTCCCTCCCTCCTTCCCCACTTGGTAAAAGCATGGGGCCTAACAACCTTTTCATACCACCTGACTGGGTTATCCTGCTATGTTTTATTTGCTTGCTTACACTGATTTTGCATTACATTGCATTGCTTGCATATGTAGATAAGCCTTATTTATGTATTGCCTTCCTTTTGGGGGCACCTGACATCTGGGGCAAGAAAGACTGAAGAACATGGCGTCGGCTGTGTCTTATATACTCTGGCCTTCCTGACGTCAGAAGAGTAAGCAACGACAACCGACGCCGGACCAAGACTTTGGAATTCGGCCGACCGAGGGACCGCCTGACGGCTGAAAACCCATCTGTGATTACTGCAGCTGTATTAGCACTCGAACATCTACATTTATGGTAGGTACAAAACTGTACTTTCCTGCTACCATTAGGCCCCACTCTACCAGGGCAACAGCTACATCGACAGCCTTCCTCAGGGGGGGGTTCCAACCAAGGAGATTTTGAAAGCTGCAACTTGGAGTTCAGTACACACCTTTACCAAACACTATCACTTACCACTTTACTCTAAGACTAGGGCTGGCTTCGCCACTGCAGTTCTGCAGGGCCTTCTAGCCTCCTCTAACCATCTATAACTCCTCCACCCATCCATAGCTGTGGGATTCTACCCAAGTGTGATGACTGCAGCAGCGTAACACGATGAACATAGTACAGTTTTGTACCTACCATAAATGTAGATGTTCGAGTGTTCACCCTGCTGCAGTCCAGGTTACCCTCCCTCCATCCCCTCTGATCTAACTGGCTAAATCTCTACAATACCTTCCTGATGTATTTGCTTATAGCTGGAGGGATTTTGTGTTTGTGCAAAAATTACTTAATTTGGTACTAATTACTGACCACCTTTTTGGGGGCACCTGACATCTGGGGCAAGAAAAACTGAAGAAAATGGCGTTGGATGCATTATATATACCCCTGGCGCTCTGATGTCAGGGAAGAAGCGACAGCAACCGACACCAGACCAAGACTTTGTTATTCCGGCTGACTGCGGGACCGCCTGCCGACAGGATAACCCAAGTGTGATGACTGCAGCAGGGTGAACACTCGAACATCTACATTTATGGTAGGTACAAAACTGTACTTTTATGGCAGGGGACCACCAGATTGGCTTCCTTTTTTTGGAGGATAGCATCTTGGTTCTGTTTTGGATAGCACGATCCATGCACTCGTGTAAGTGCTTATAAAGTGTAATTGTGTAGGATTTAGTAGTCGTAACTGTATTGTCCATCTGCATGGATGTCATGAAGTTCACCACTTCTGTCTTAGGAAGCATGAAGTTGGCTTTGGAGAAAAGTTTTACCGTGATTTACTTAATGGGGGGGGTGGGGGCAGGATGTGGATATCTAGGGTAATTAGCTTATGGTCGGATCGGACCAATGAGGCGTTGACTTCAGGTGTGGAACACTGGTCGCTCATGTTAGTAATGACTAGATCTAGGATATTGTTGCCCCTGGTGGGGGTGTGGATAAGTTGATCCAGGGCATTGGAGTTTATGAATTCCAGAAAGCATTGAGCAAAGGAGTTGGTACATGAGTAGTTTTCCCAGTTAATGGTGGGGTAGTTGAACTCGCCCATTGTTAGGGTGTTTGGTTGAACCCTAATATTTTCAAGTACAACAAGAAAAGAGAAGTGGGAATCCTGGGGCATGGTAGGGGATCTGTAGCAAGCTACAATTTGGATTGCGGTTTTGCCCAGAGTTAGTTGCACTTGGATAACCTTGGCTGCATTATGCTGAGCAGCTAGCCTGGAGGTCTGGATATCCTTAATGAATATGGACACACCTCTGCCTTTGGTGTTCCGGTCCAGGTTACATGGCCAAAAAGTGTGGTATGAGTTATAGCCTGGTAGTGCAGGGGTGCTCTCTGGAACCTTGAACAAGCTCTCAGTCACTGCACAAATATTGATGTTCTCCATTTTAAGGAGTGCCTCGAGTGAGTGCATTTTGAGATTTAGACTTCTAGCATTGAGTAGCATCACCCTCAGTTTTTGCTTGCCTGTTACTGTTACGGTGGTGAATTTGTCATTTGAACCTTGCCTAAAAAAGGCATTTTAGGGGTGGCAAGAACCTTAGCCAGTATCCGGAATTCCAGGGGTGACAGGTGCAGGCCATCTCTGGCAAAGCATCGTAGTCTGTCGACCATGTCATCCCAGGCAGACAGATACTGGATCCCTTTAGAATGACACCAGAAGCTTAGCCAATTGTTGAAGTCAATCATTTTGTCCTTGTACTGCGGTATCATTCTGAGTGATGGCAGAATGCTACTCAGGGCTAGGGTCATACCTGCCTGGGCTACAAGATCAGAGAGCTCTTCCATGTCTCTTTTCATGTAGTCCAGGGAGGTACGTCTCAGGTCATTCACACCAACATAGAGAATGACAGAGTCATATTTGTACTTGTTGTGGAGTGACCTGAGTGTGTGGGTTATTTGGCAGATCCTGGCACCCGACAGGCAGCTGGCAGTAACCTTCTCCTTCTTTAGCCTGGTGAGTGGGACATCAGCGTGCCTGACTATAGAGACACTTATGAAAAGTGTGTTAGGTACGTTGTTTTGCCTTATTGGCTGTGGTTGTGTTAGGTACGTTGTTTTGCCTTATTGGCTGTGGTTGAGTGGCACACTGAGTCTGCGGGCTATGTGTCATTTGGGTTGTGTTGGGGGTGGAGGTTGCTTGCATTTCTGCTTTGGAGGTCTCTGTTGCTTGAGCAAATTATTATTGAGAGCCTCCGTGAATGTTTTTGTGTTTCTGTATGTGGAGTTTGGTGGTGTAGATTTAGTGAGACTATGTGATGAGTGTGGTGTGGTGCAATTGTTTACCTTCTCTTGACTGTCAAGTTCAGTCTCGGTTGGAGAGAGCTCCAAGCAGCCTCCAGGATCTCCCTGACCAGGAGGAATCCTTTTCTTCCAACACTTCCCAAAAATGCTCTTGGAGATGTTTGGCGCGGGTCCATCTATTATTTGCCTGACCCCCCACCCCACCCCCACCCCCCGGATGACCTCATTGATTTGGCTTCCCACCAGGCATGGAAGGAGCTGGACACCATTGAGCCCATTCCCAAGCGCCCTGAAAGGTTCCTGGTGCTTCCGGCAGATAGAAAGCAAATCCTCCTCCAACATGGAGGGTAGTACTGGTGAACCACAGGCTTTCAGCCATTGAGCCAGGTTTCATATGTAGTTGAACTTTTACCCATTGTTAAGAGACAAGTCTACTACATTACTTCAACTTACTGCAAAACAGAAAAACATTAGTTCTCTGTTTTCCTGTCATGCCCTTGGTTCTACCTCTCTCCCTAGCAATTTTATTTCTTTCCTTACTAGTTACTAATAATGACGGTTAACCACTCTTCTACTTGCCTTCTTTCAGTTCATGAAATTGCATTCTGCTATGTTGCACTTTTTTCCTTCATTGCTCTTGCAGCAAGTATTTTCTCTTTGAAACACCTCACGCATTTCACAAAACCTAGACTTCCCTAACATGCTCTCTTCTTCATCCTCTGCAAGTTTTCCGTGTGATATATATATATATATATATATATATATATATATATATATACATATATATATATATATATACATATACACACACACACATCTTAATTATTGTTGCCACGTCTGTATTTTGCGTGGTAGCTGCTGTTTTTCCATTTATTCATCCTGTTATTTTCCTACACCTTTATACCCTTTTTCTTAGTCCTGGAGGCAACCCTCCTGTTTTACAAGTGAACTCTTTATTTTAAATCTATCTTCCCTTTATGTGTTGTACTCTCCCTTTTCATGTATGTTATTTGTATTATGTATGATATTTCCATAGGTATGTCTCGAAACATATGCATCAGTGTTTGTGTGGGGGTGCGCGATGTGTGATTTGGAGAGAGAGAGAGAGACTAATAATAGATGGAAACAAAGAACACACATTACAGATACTGAACATGAAATATCTGTTTATTAAATACTGAAAATCAGTTGCAGAGAAGTAGCTCCAATTGCGCAGAAGGTCACAGAGAACAAATTACAGTGCTTCAGGCATATGTGAAGAAAAGCAGAAGAGGATCTGGAAGAGACAGAAAAATGGCAAGAGGACATAAGGACATCAATCAAGGGATGAATGGATTGTGTGAGAGAAGACTGGATAGTCTGGCATGACTGTCAAAGAAGGCAGGAGATTGTCGCATAATCGAGAAAGGTGGTACCAGTTGAAGCATCACACACATCCTATGTAGAACAAAAAAATTTGAAAAAGGAGGGTCTGTGATGATGATAATTTTGATGACTGAAAATCAAAATGACTGTTACATCAGACAGCAAGTCTTTTTTGCAAGGAGAGTTCCTCTGTACCCCCACATTTCTTTTACTTGCATATAGTTACTCCACAGTCAGCAGTGGGGTTGGAGAGAACAGCCACAGTCCATGGTGCAGTGGTTCTTTACAAGTAATTATTACAGTTGAACTACACAATCAGAATACCAATACTCCGATTTAGCAACACAGCATTCCATTAAGTAGGAGCAATTCTACCTTCTGATATTCCCCATTCAGTTCCAGCCTTTCTGCAGTGACTGTTGCTAGGAAGCAAAACATGATATTTTAAAAAATGCACACAGACTTTTTTCAGACCCTTCTTTCTCCCATCTCACATGTACGGCGCTCCCCTATTTACCAACCACCAACTAGGCCTGCACTCCAAACTGGAATCCTGCTACCACAAAATTAGCAAATTCGCAACCAACTTCAAAAATTCATCTCATCACTGCCACTCACTACTCATCCTCAAATGGCTAGAACTCCCCGACTGCCTTAGATATTTGCAACTTACCAATACCCACAAACTCATCTTCATACCAGCTGACAGTCCATCCGTGGCCACAACCCTAATGCCCTACACTCCCTCCCACTCCCTAAGAACCGAGAGCCAAAATCTACATCAAGTACACAAACCCTCTCATCCTCCAGGCCAGCTATTACTAGCCTGCACCATAGCTAAACTTTGGAACTCTCTCCCCTCTTAACTATGCAACATGCCTACCCATAATAACTTCAAAACCCGCCTATTCTCACACTTGTTCCCCAAATGGGAATGTCCTTCTTATGCTCCTACCTGAAGCACCTCCTTCAATTTTATTTCCTTTTTTGCACTTTCTCTTTTTTTCCAAAATAATCGATAGATACATGACTACCTAGTGAGCATTTTCTTTGCCAGACTGGTTTAAATGTGTATAATTTGATTTCCTATTCTACTAATGCTACTTAATGCTTCTGAATGAATACTGTCTATTACCAAATCTCTTTGTTCACTATTAGTGTAATGTCATTTTCTTGTGGAGCTTTTCTCCCCGGGTCTCCACTAAAAACTGGCCCAGTTGACTCTCCCGGTGAACAAATGCAATAAATAAATAAAAATAAATTTTTTAATGGCTGTAGTGTCTGTTTTTCCTTTGGTAACTGGGCCAGAATTAAAGGTAGTGAATCACGCACTTGGTCCTGCTGTGATGCCAGCAGTAACTTGATGACACCTAATTTTACATCCGGGACAGAACTGCAACATGCAAAGCTAATACCTTATAGCACTAATCCTTCTGTCAGTACAATGAGGGATGATAGTGCACATTCAGTTTAGCATTAGCTGTAACAGCCATATTATTTTCAAAAGTCTTTTAAAGCAATACGTATATTTCATAATTTAGCAGCACAAGACCTTTAGAGGGATTGCATCTACTGAGCAGAACTGTTGTACAATGTTGCAAAGTAAAATATCTGTTTTGGGAGTGGGATCCTCTGACTGTGAACCCTTCCCACCCACCAGTGCCCACTACCCTACTCTGTACCTTGCTTCATGCCATGGTGAGTTTTCCAGTTTTCACAGGAAATTAATATTATTGATAGAGATGATTGTGAAGAACAAAACTCCAATTGTAATGTGTGTAAGTGTTTTTAATGTAGCTTGGCATGACTCTTGACTTCAAAACTTTACAACATGCATTGCAGATGTGTACTTCCCCATATCTACACCACCTTTCACATTGTGTTTTACATTTGCTAGGTCACAAGTGCATTTTGTACTGGTATCTGATATCTGGCCATCACCTGGTGTGCTTTTGTAAGGGGAAAATCCTGCACCCCCCCACCCCCACCACCACCATCACACAAAAAAAAGAGAACTAGCCACTACACATTTAAATCTATTTACCCATGTCTAGTCCTTTGTCACAGGTCCACTAGTTGAACTCAGTTTGCAAGCAGTGCATTTTTGGACCCTGCCAGTGGGTAGCATCTCCAAAGGGAACTTTTCAAGCAGAATAACATTAAGTGTTGACAGTCGCTGAATGCACTACTTACATTAATACCTGCTGAAGAAAACATTGCCCTGTTAAGCTTGAAAGCAAGGTTTCTAAAACAAACCTGATTTAGATGCAGTCAGTGAATGGCACTGCTGGGCGAAATAGATCTCCTGTGAGTGGCTCAGTTTATTTAAGATGTGTTTTAATTAGTTTTGAGGCGACTGCAGTTTTTTAAATATATTTTACCCAAACATTATAACACATGACTGTTTTAATAAATGATGAGCATATCTGTTGGCTGAGGTTAAACATAAGTGTTGAAGCTTCTTCTAGAGTCACTGTTAACATATGAACACTGAACAACAGGAGTGTGTTTTTGTGGGATTTAGGGAAGCCTAGCTAGGCTTAGTCCCAAGGGGTAGAGTTAAAGGAACGAAACGATTATTTTAGGGTTACTAAATCACACATTGGTGTACACCCCGTTACATGCTGTTCCTGTTACAAGGTTAAAGTTCTGATTGTTTTGTGACATCTATCCAGATGCTTTGTTGAGCTTCTACTTGGATGGAAAGTGTGACATATTTGGTTTACTCTGCATTTCAGTGTGTACTTAGAGTGCATAGACAGCGAATTCAGACAAAAAATCCAGAGGTTTGAAATTCATATCCTTGAAAAGATTTTATTGATGAAAGACATGGTTACTTAAGGGTTTTGTTAGTAAAATTAGAGGAGTTAGGAACACTGGCAAATGTTTTAACTCAGTTTTTCTGGGCTTAAGTACAACCTTAACATGACTTTTAAAATATTAGTTCAGATTGTTTTTTTTAGTGCACCAAGATTGCTGTTTATGACAGTTTTTGTTATCAAATTGATTTTATGCTGAAGTATTTTGTTAATGACTTCATTTCCTATCTAATTGAAATGTATTGCAAATAGCCACTGGCTCTCTTGTTTTATGATGTTGTGGTTTGGTTTTATATCTTTAAATAAAAAAAAAAAAGTTATGTACTCACCATAACATTCCATCTGTGTTGTCCATTTTCATTCTTCAACTGATGGGCTTAGATCTGAGACTCTGATCTGACTCAGCCACTTCTACCAGATCCTTGGATCCAAAACTCCCAAGCTCCTCCCTTTACCCACAATGCCCCACCAACCTAATATACCTCAGATCGAGTTTGCTGCCCCTAGATATAAAGGGACCACATCTTAAAGGAGTTAATAAAGAATAAAAAAGGAAGCTGGAGCTCAGACAAGGAACAAAAGTTCCTGGGAGAACTTCTAGGTCTTTTAATTAGCAAAGTAATGGAGGCAGGTGGGAAGTTGAGGAAGAATGCAAACAGACAACACAGATGGAACGTTATGGTGAGTACACAACTTTTTATCTGATGATGTCCTTTTCATTCATTCCTCAACTGATAGGACAGAGTCCCCAGGTACTCAAACCGTGGGTGGCCCTCATGGAAGGATATTCCAGAGTACTGCAGAGACAAAGATAGCTCTATTTCTGGAAACCAAATCCAATTTGTAATGAGCAATAAAAATGTGAGCATTAGTTCAAGTTGCAGCTGCACATATGTCATCCATGGAAGCCCTTGACCAAAATGGAATTCTTGTAGAATGTGCTATAGAAGGCTTTGACAAGGATAATCCTCTTTTACTATAGACAAAGAAGATGCAATTAGTTAGGCATTTGGCCAGAGTAACTTTGAAGACTGGCTTGCCCAATTTGTTAGGAGAGAAGGAAATGAACAACTAGTCAGTCTTTCTGAAACACTTGGTTCTATGGAAGTAAAAGCTCGAAGTAGTCTATGCACATCCAAAAGATGGAGCATGTACTCCTCCTTATTTGAGAAGTTTGAAAAGAAAATTGGGAGATTAATAACCTGGTTAATGTTGGACACAGAAGCTACCTTAGGCAAAAAAAGATGAGTTGGTCCACAAAGATACCCTGTGTTTGTGGAAAACCAGGTATGAATATTTGAAATATAAAGCCTGGAGTTCATATACTTGTCTAGCTGATGTGATAACAGCCAGAAAGATGGTTTTCCAACACAGAAATTTTAGAAAAGACCAGACAGTTCAAAGGGAGTTTAGGCCAGGGACTGCAGCACAACAGTTAAATCCCAAGGAGGAAGATGATCCTTTATCAGAGGTCTAAGTAACAACAAAGGCCCATTTGAGAAAAGCTTTACCTACCCCTTTGACAAAAGCTTTACATAATTTTGAAGAAGCTTAGAGTTGTTTGTGCCTAGGTGGAAGTTTGAAATGACAGCCTGCTGGACCTCAATTGTAGAAAAGCTAGACTCCTCATTGAAAGGTGAAGCTAAAATTTCAAGTATAGCTGATACAGGGGCAGAAAGAGAGCCCAAATCCTTGTTAAGGAGCAAGAATACAAGTCTTTTCCATTTAGTCTTGTAAATCCTTCTAGTAGAAGTTTTCTGAGAAGATGATAGAATATGAAGAACAGGTGAGCCTGGGCTGTTTAGCAGTCAATGGAACTGGAGAAACCATGTGATCAGTTTGAGGCCTGTTATGTCTGGATGAGTCATCCCTTTAGGGTTAAACAGGAGGTCTGGAGTTGGATCCAGAATCCAAGGCAGATGTAGGAGGTGAGGCCAGAGGAAGGGGAATCAAATCTGACAAGACCAAAAAGGGGCAATGAGGATAATTTTGCTCTTCAACCAACATGCTTTCTATAAAAATGTAGGAATGAGAGGCAACAGTAGATAAGCACAAAGAAGACCAGAGGGCCAGTCATGGACTAGAGGGCCTCTCTGTGACTCCCCCGTTGGAGAGATCAGGTCAAAGAACCTGCTGCATTTGTCGAGGGGAGAAGCAGATGGGCCGCAACGTGGCTGACCCCATCGACAGAAAATTCTGTCTGCCACTTTGAGATTGAGAGACCACTCGTAAACCATCAGAATGGACGTGCTTAGTTTGTTCGCAATCACATTGGTTTTCCCGCGAATGTGCATTGCTATTAGAAATGACCAGAAGAGATTGCCCATTGCCACACACTCATTGCTTCTCAATAAAGCAGATAACACTTGGTTCCTACCTGTTTGGTGATGTACCACACTACTAACAAGTTGTCCATCTATATAACAATTGTCCCAGGTGGGAGAATGCCTTGAAATGCCTGCAATACTAGGTGAACTGCTCTAATTTCCAGTACAGTCATATGCATTTTGGCCTCTTTGGGGGACCATGTACTTTGGACTGTCCTTCCCAGGTAGTGCCCCCCTACCCCAGTTGGGAGGTATCCAAGGTCATAGTGACCATGGGCAGTGGGAGAACAAAAGGATGGCCTTTGTAAAGTTCATTTGAGTGCATCCAAAAAAGATACCTTTGCATGCTTGTGTGATTTTGACTTGTGCTGTTAAAGGATGCTGAAGAATGAACCCTGGGTTGACATCGTCCATTGAAGTATTCGCTTCTGAAACCTGGCCATAGGAACGAGGATGATAGCAGCTGCCATGGATCGCATGGCTTGCAAAATTAGTCATGCTGGAAGAGAAGCATTTTGCTTTACTTTCATGACTTGGGATCTGAGTGTGTGGATTAGAGCAGGAGGAAGAGAGGCTGTCTTGACTGACTGTGTCCAGATGCGCACCTATGAACTCCAGACTCTCCGTAGGTGTGAGTTGTGATTTGTTGTAATTGACTGAGATACCTAGTTGAAGGCACAACTGGAGCAAGTAGTCCCTTGCCTGTAAGAGAAGATGCCTGGTTTGGGGCATTTAGGAGCCAGTCGTCTGGGTATAGAAACACTCAGAATCCCAGCAGTCTCAAATGATCTGCTGCCACTGTCATGCATTTGGTAAAAACCCTGGGGGCTGTGATGAGACCAAAAGGCAGTACTCTGAACTGGTGATGACTGGCTCCCAGCCAGAAGCGCATCCTCTGGAGCACATGTTCATTTTGATGTGACATTATGAATCCTGAAGCTCTGTCGAGCACATCTAATTATCCTTTCACAGCAGAGGTAAAAATAGACTGAACTGTGACCTTCCGCAACCTTGAATATTACACAAACTAATTTAATTTGCTGAGACACAGAACTGGTCTTGAATAGGTCCCTGATCCTGTTTGGTGACCTCCTGGATGATTCTTTTTCCTAGCAGCTGTTCTATTTCTAATACTGCTGTTTCTCTTGGATTCGGTGGAACATTGGGGATCCTCCTCTTTTTTGTGGGGAGAATTTAGGAAACATGGTATAGTACGGTATAGTATAATCTCTGAATATAATTCCCTGCACCCAGGAATCTTTTGTTATAGATAGCGAGGCTCTTTGGTGCAGAGAAAAATGCTCCATGAATGCCTCCAGAAAGTAACAATTGGGCCTCGTTTCAGGAGTGCTAGTAGGGTTTGTTTGAGAAGGATTTCCAGAAGCCCTGGTTCTGTGTGTCACCTGTGCTGTGAGGGTGGCATCTTCTGTTTCAGTTCCCCCCTTTGTCCCTGGGGGGACCTATCTCCATGTGAGTCTTGAAAAGGACCCTGGGATTTCCAGAACCACATTTTACTACCTCCTCACTGATTCCTAAAGAAAGGTCTTTGAGGAGTAGAAAAATGTATACCCATGGCAGACAGGGTCTTTCCCTCTTGCTCACATCTGGAGAACTTGTCCTTTACCTTGGAGCCAAAAAAGGAAGCTGTATCAAAGGGAGCATTGATGAGCAAAGACTTAAAGGGTTTGGAAAATCACATAGTTGCATCCAGCATGTCTCCTAATATCAGCCTCATGGACACGTTAGAAATTGACTGGAAGGTGGCCAGTAGTGAGGAGACTCTATTTTTGTACTTGGCAGACATGGACCCAGAAAGAGATTTGGAAATTTCTTTGATAAAGTCTCTGTAATCTTGTAAAAGCCGCCAGGTAATTCAGTGATCAGAGGGCAAACACACGCTTACCAAATCTGTCCAAGGCCCTAGAGTCTTTGTTAGGGGGGATGGACATGAGAGCTCTGTTCTGTAAGCTGTTTCTTGGCTGCCGCTGCAACCATGGCATCAACCAGGATTCCCTTGCACCAGTGTGCCCTGTTTTTGGGGGGAGATAAAATTTTGCCTGGTCATTTAGAGTTCAGCTCAGCTCCATAGTATCCAGTTCCTTCCACATCTGGAGAGAAGCAAGATCTAGGAGTTCATCAGCTGGGGAGTTGCCCAAGAAGTGGGTGGGCCAAGCCCAAAAGCCTCCAGAACACCAGTTCCTCCAGGGAAGTGGTATCGGAAGACCAACCACCTTTCTATTTTAATAGTTCTAGAATGTCTCCAAATGAGACATCTGGTGGAGATCTGGGGGACCCCTCCCCTACATTGAAATCAGTGTCCTCATTGAGAGATTCCTGAGGGTACTTTAGGTGTCTCCTTTTACACATCCCGTTCTGAGGGTACTCCTCAGTGAGCTGGTCTGGGGAAGTATCAGAAGAGATGAGAATGTCCTGAGGGACCAACTGGAGACTTGATTGGGCTAGAGTAGATGAACAAGGCTCAAAGCAGAGAACCAAAGAATGTATAGTTGTTTGATCCAAGGATGGCAAAGATGTCCTTTCTCTGGATAAAGAGAAGGCCCTCTCCACAACCTTGATTGCATAACTCCTGGGAGAAACCAAAGTTGACAGCAAAGGAGCTGATAATTCCCAAAGTGATAATTCCTGCAACCCCACAATCACTCCACCCAAGGAAGGAGTAGGACCTGAACTGTCCAGTGCCAAAGCTCAGAGGTGCTGAGGCGGCTCTGATAACTTTGAAGCCAATCCCAATTCCCCCCTGGATCCAATGCAGATACTTTGGCTGCTAGAATCCCCTGGCTCCAAAAGGCTCATGGCTAGGTGATTCAGGGAAGTTACCAGAGTCAAAGAACGGACTGCCTTCAGATCCAATGAGGACACCCCAGGGGTATGTGATTCCTGGACTCCAAAACAGTGGGTCAGATCAGAAAAGGAGAGACTAAGGGGGAAGTGGATAAAGGTTGGCCAATGAATCTGGTGGGAGTCAGAACCAGGAACACCTCCATCTGGATCTGAGCTCTGAGAAATGCTCTCATCATCCTGTCCACATTGACCTCAGATAAACTTCTGGAGGACCTAAGAAAAGATGTGGAGGACTGAGGTCTTGAATGCCTGCAGGGGGATCCCTCCAAGACAGGTGAAGGGAGACTAGAAGCAATTGGATCCAGTAGGAGCAGGTGTTCAGATCTGGAGAGATTTAGATTTAAAAGCTGTCCAATCAGATTTTTTATACATTTTAGTCAGCGGCTCCAGTGAAGGAGTTGACGAGGCTATGCTATCTGGTGACCTTTTTGTAAGAGTCTTTATACTTGGGAGTAGAGTCTGCCTTGTCTAATTTTTTAGAGGGGAGTTGTTCCCCAGCTATGGAAGCATAAGTAGAAGGGAGAAGGCCCGTCAACACCAGCTTTTTTCTCCGATCAGTAAGGACTCTGGAATTGAACCCAGCGCAGATAGAGCAATCGGCATCTAAATGAACAGGTTTCAGACAATGCACGCATTCTCTGTAGGCAGCCGAGTTAGGGATTTCATGCCCCCAGGTGATGCACTTTTTAAAACCGATAGGCTTGTCAGCCATATTGATCTTAGCCAAGTTTACAATAAGGAATATTATCAGAAGATGTACATTTTTTTTTTTTAACGGAAAAAGGAAAGACAACTACCAGTAGTGGTAGTGAAAGAAATATTCTAACCAGTAAGAAAAAAATGTAAAATAACAACCTACCAACAATGGTACTACTGAGAAGTACCAAGAGAAGCAGTAGCAGCTAAAAGAATAAAAATAGCTATAGATGCTAGCAAGAAGGTAAGGGAGGTAGGAAAAAGTGAAATTAAATTAGAAATAGTTTTCCTAAAGTAAACTCATGACTGTTTAGAAAAATAACTCCCAAAACTCGAGAGTAACAGGATCTGTGTATGAAGCTGAATGGCAGCAAATGAGATCTGAGGTATGTTAGGTGGGTGGGATATTATGGGTAAAGGGAGAAGCTCAAAAGTTTTGGATCTGAGGATCTGGTAGAAGCATCCGAGTCAGATAAGTCTCTGATCCAAACCCATCAGTTGAGGGTAAAAAGGACAACATCAGATGCTGTGTTTACTTTAGAAACGTTTAAGAAGTTCCATTGATTTAGTGAATGACCGTGCTAAGTGGCAAACAGTCCTACTTCTAATTTGTGTAATGAAATATTTTGCTGTATCCTGTTTTGTGCAGTAAAATACATTGCTGTTTTCTAATTGCTGTGTTGTTATCTTACTTGTTGGTATCTACAGCAGCTGCATGTTTACCCAATTGTTCAAGTTTAAAGATGTGAAAAAAAACAACTGCCCTGATTTTGAGGGGACACCCATAACTTATTTTCAAACTTGTGCTCTATCCCATCTAAAACTGGAAATTATTTTCAGAAGTACTAAGTTAGAGTACTACCAGTATTTAAAAAAGTGTCCTGATTTGAGGCCTTTCTGTAATTTTGCTGTAGCTGAAACTCTGGAGTTATACGTTAGGTGGTATCCCTGTATTTGGGTAAAGAAATAGTATCTTGCATATATTATAGGGGCATACATTTGCTAGAAGAATGTTTGTATGATATATATAACTTGCATGGTGGTGGTTTATTTGCAGAGATGGACAAAGCAGGATAATACTAGCCACACTGTGTTTTACGTTGGCAGACTGTAATCTATTCCTAAAAGAAAAACAGCAATTCTTTGATGTTCATCGTGTTTCACTGTTGCAGTCATTACACTTGGGTTATCCTGCTGGCAGGCAACCCGCAGTCGGCCCGAGTTCCAAAGTCTTGGTCCGGCGTCGGTTGTTGTCGCCTCTTCCCTGACGTCAGTGCACCAGGGGTATAAAAGTTGCAACCGACACCATTTTCTTCAGTTTTTCTTGCCGTGCGGTGCCCGAAGCAAAAGCAGTTCGCAAGTGCCGGTCGGCCGACTCCTTAGATTTTCAAAATTGAGTTTCAGAAACGAAGTCTTCAATAAAGCTAAGTACCCCGTTGGGGAAACTTTTTCTTGCTCCAGACCGATGTCAGTAAAAGTTAATAATTGTATTTCTTGTGGGAAGCAAATACCTCATAAGGATTTTCACTCTTACTGTATTCCTTGCCTAGGCCCTGACAACGACGTTACTAGTTGTCGGTTTTGTGCTAGATTCAATAAACGCACTATTAAACGTCGGTTTGATTTTGCTTTACATTATTTTGACTGAAGGTTTAATTACATAATGCTGTCGGAACAACCGACGACCGGAATTTATAAAAAACGCAAAGAAAAGGACAGGCATCTGAAGTCCAAAACCGACGACGAAGCCTCTTCTAGGCCAGTCGCTGGTTCGCAGTTCTCAGTGAGGCGCTTTCACAGCCCCTGACAACCCGCTACCTCAGAGCCACAGGCCGTAACCGACAGCCACATGGAGACACCGAGGCCTGTGGAAACTCAAGGTTTTGGGCCTACGGAAACTATACCCTCAGATGGGTCCAGAGCCGCTGAGCAGGCATCGGCTTCTGAGGGAGTTTTCAGACCTTCACAACTTACAATTAAGCCCACTACAGCAGCAAAGTCAAAGTCAAAAACACCATTAAAGACAAGGAAACAAGTACAGCATTCTCCAGAACAGTCATCCATGCCAAAGAAACAGATGCTTAAAATGGCCGAAGACCTAATTACTTTAATCAGGGGTTCCCACCCCCCTCCTGACAAAAGGCCTAGGCAAGACACTGACTATGATTCCTCTGACCAGGTTTCCATTTCCTCTGATTCCTCTTCTGATCAGGGATATTATCTCCCTCCCTATGAGGACTGTGATGCAGAACAGTCCATACCTTCAGCCTCTCCGCCTGAGGATTATTCTTTTGGGGAAACCGTGCACACCATGAGGGAGCATTTCCATTGGGAGAGCCAGGATTATTCAGAATCCAAGAAAAGGCTCAGAGACTTCCTTTTATTGCCTCAGCACAGGCCCCTGGCTATCCCCCCTGTGCTTGATATTGTGGATGATGTTTTTTCTGAAACCAGTCTGTCTCCTGATTCTTTACCCCCTGCACCAGTCAAGCCAGACAGGTACTACAGGGTCCCTGACTCTTATAAATTTCTTTACAAAAACCCTGCTGCAGACCCAGAAACAATTTCTCAGGGTCCTAAAGGGGTTAAGGCTTCCACTGCTAAAAATCCTGTCCCCTCAGATAGGGATTCCAGAGCTCTGGACAGATGGGGGAAAAAGTTTACACTTCTGCTACTTTAGCTGTAAGAGCTTTTAACTGTCAGTTTCACATGCTTAAATATCAACAGTACCTCATGTCATTGTTAAAACAGAAAATTGTTTCAAATACTGAAAGTCCTGGCAGTAAGGAAATGCAGGATTTATTGCATGCTGTTGAACAAGTGGGAAAGCGTACTGTGCAATGTGGTTTTGATTCATTAGAGGCTTCTTGTAGAGCCACAGTTACAGGCTCTGTTATTCGAAGGCATGCTTGGTTGAAAGAACAAAGTTTACCTGACCATGTTAAAATGAAATTATTGGATGCTCCATTACAGCATGATACTTTGTTTGGTGTTAAGGCAGAAGAAGTGTTAAAGAAAATGGAGGATAAAGCAAAGTCAATGCAGATAGTGAAAGATTTCTTACAGGTTCAACCACCTAGATTTAGCAGAAACTGGCCTTCAAAAAATTGGTCCTTTCCACTGTCAGACAGGCCACAAAGAGGCAGATACAGATGCCCAAGAGGCAGATCTCAGCCCCAAGGCTCCTACAGACCTAAATAATGGGGTGCTTCAGCCCCCAAAGAAGGGGAAGACAAATCACAACCTTATAGGAAACAGTTCCAATGACTTTCCTGTGCAAATGCCAAGCACTTACATTTGACAGCACCCCTAGAGGGAAAGCTAGCACTTTTCTCAAAAAATTGGCACATGATCACCAAGGACCAATGGGTGCTGAATATTGTTTCTCAGGGTTACATGTTCCACTTCCACACACTTCCAAAACCAAAAGGTATGCCAGACCTGCCACAAAATCAATGGGCAGAGGCACAAAAACAGATTGCTGCTCTTATGGACATGGGAGCTATTCAAAATGTTCCACAGCAAGAACAGGGACAAAGATTTTACTCAAGACTTTTCTTAGTACCCAGAAAGGACAAAGCCTGGAGACCAATACTGGACCTGTCTATCCTAAATACTTTCCTGGATGTTCCAAAATTCAAAATGTTAACATTACAGCAACTTCTGCCCATTCTGGGCAAGAAGGCTTGGCTAGTTACTTTGGACCTCAAGGAGCCATACCTGCATGTCCCAATCAGACAATCTTGCAGAAGATACCTCAGATTCATATCAGGCTCAATGCATTATCAATTCTCTGCACTGCCCTTTGGCTTATCTACTGCGCCCACGGTCTTCACAAAATGCCTGGCACCAGTAATTGCATATTTCAGACAAAAAGGAATTCAAATATATCCCTACTTGGATGACTTCCTTATTCAAGCAGAGAGCAAGGACATTCTTCTAAAGCATCTGGCATTTGTGAAAGGATTGCTAATTTGCCTAGGGTACACAGTAAACGAAAAGAAATCAAAACTAGTGCCCTCTCAAGAGATAATATTCCTGGGTGCAAGCTTAAATACAACTGCCCAGATGGCTTATCTCACGCCAGACAAACAAAGGCAACTGACTCATTATTTTCAAATGATGGCAACAAAAACCCAACTCCCTGCAAGAATAATTCTGCAGGCCCTGGGCTTCATGGCATCCTGCATTCTACTAATTCCATATGCAAAACTGCATATGAGGAAACTACAGTGGTATCTAAAAAGTGTTTGGACTCAGCATTGTCACAGCCTGGAGACAATCATAACTTTAATTCCCTGCCTACAACAGGAGTTTTGATGGTGGTCCCAGGCCTGTCACCACAACAAGGGACAGCCTTTCACCTTACTCACAGCCAGGCAGACAATAACAACGGATGCATCAGATTATGCCTGGGGGGCACATATGGCAGGAAAATGTATTCAGGGCACGTGGGCCAAGGAACAAATGCATCTTTACAATCAGATCAATTAATTAAACTAAAAAGTATTCTGGAACAAATGCATCTTCACATCAATCAAAAAGAGATGCCAGCTGTACAGAATGCCCTGACAGCTTTCAAGGATCTAATACATCCAGGGCAACTATTAATAAAGACGGACAATACCACAGTTATGTGGTACATAAACAAGCAAGGGGGAACACATTTCTACCCCCTATTCAGACAAGCCATGACTTTGTGGAACACAGCACTGACCTATCAAGTACATCTGCAGGCACACTTCCTGCCAGGAACAAAAAATACACTGGCAGATGAACTAAGCAGAAATCTCATGGATCCTCATGAATGGAAGCTTAATCCACAAGTGTTCAGCATGATAACGAGGAAATGGGGATGCCCAGACATAGGTCTTTTTGCCTCCCCTCACAATTACCAAATACAGAAAATTTGCACAAGAACTTATCACACTCAAGCATGGAAAGTGGATGCTCTATCATTCAGTTGGAAAGGTCTGACAGTCTATGCCTTCCCTCCGATGCCTCTTCTCACCAAGGTGCTACTAAAAGTCAGACAAGAAAGGCCAAAAATGATCCTGATTGCACCAGACTGGCCACGCCAGCACTGGTACCCAATCCTAAATAGTTTGTCTCAAGGCCCATCTTGGCTTCTAACTCAAATTCCTCATCTTCTGACACAACAAAACAATCAGATTCTGCAGAGTCAACTCAGAACCTTAAACCTGGCAGCATGGCAGATAATGTAGCCACTCAGACTGCACCTCTCTCTAAAGCTGTTATGGATGTCATTTTAGAAGCCAAGAGGCCCAGCTCTAGGAAATCTTATGCAGAAAAATGGAAGAGATTCTGTGCTTGGAACCAGGCACAAGGGCTCGAATCACTTGTCCCTAATATACCTCAGATTTTACAATACCTAACTGAGATGCTGGACAAAGGCTTATCTTTCTCATCTATTAAAATCCATGCCTCTGCCATTTCACATCCTCTACTACGACAGTACCTCAGAGGGGCAAAAAATATAAGACCCCCAAGGAGAGCACCAGTACCTACTTGGGACCTCAATTTTGTTATAGAAAAACTCACACTGCCTTCTTTTGAACCAGCCAGCACAGCTGATCTAAATTTCTTATCATGGAAAACTGCTCTGCTCCTAGCAATAACTTCAGCAAGAAGAGTCTCAGAGTTACAGGCATTAATACGTTCCCACAAAAGGAAGGTAACAGTTTGCAGTGGGTTTTTGTCGAGTTTGTAATTCAGTTCGTTCACTCGTTGTGGGCAGTAGCTAAGACCCTTTGTCTTAATGAATGCTGATTGCTTGTTTTCACACTAGCAGCTTGCAAACCACAGACAATACACTGTTGGTTACACAAAGTGGTTTGCTGTGAGTATCTTAAATCCTGGGTGATTATTCAGTTTCCCCTGTCATTGTTGTGATATTCGACGTTTCTGGTTTACAGGCATTAATGACTGTGGAACCTTTCCTCATTTTTCATCAGGACAGGGTTTCTCTTAGGACAAACCCAACATTCATGCCAAACGTGGTCTCCAATGTGGCCTTAAACCAAACCATTCTTTTACCTACTTTTTACCCAAATCCCCAGAATAAAGGGGAGAGACTTCTGCACGCTTTGGATATACACAGACAGCTACGATTCTACTTGGACAAAACAAAAGCTTTCAGAAAAACTGAGCAAATGTTTGTAGCAATGCTGCAGGATCACAAGGAAAGCCTATTACAAAGTAGACAATCTCGAAATGGATAGGACACTGCATCTGCTTCTGTTATGCCCAACATGGCAAATCAGTGCCTAAGGACATTAGGCCTCATTCTACCAGAGCAGCAGCCACTTCAGCAGCTTTCCTCAGAGGAGTATCAACCAAAGACATTTTAGAAGCTGCAACCCGGAGCTCAGTGCACACTTTCACCAAGCACTACCACTTACCTCTCTACTCTAAATCCAGAGCAGGCTTTACCACTGCAGTTCTGCAGGGCGGCTTGTTAGCCTCTCCAAATCCAATTTAGACCCAGCCATCCAACCTCAGCTTTGGGATTCTACCCAAGTGTAATGACTGCAACAATGAAACACGATGAACATAGTACAGTTGTGTACCTACCATAAATGTAGATGTTCGAGTGTATTCACTGTTGCAGTCCAGATTACCCACCCACCATCCCCCTTTTTTCATTGCTGGGACTTTTCTGTACTTCTCATCTCTATACTACCTATGTGGTGTATTTGCTTATAGATGAAGGAAATGTTTATAGTAATATATGCATGTTTTTGGCATAATTTTATCTTTCCAGCCTTCCTATCTGGGGCCACCTGACATCTGGGGCAAGAAAAACTGAAGAAAATGGCATCGGTTGCAACTTTTATACCCCTGGCGCACGGACATCAGGGAAGAGGCGACAGCAACCAACGCCGGACCAAGACTTTGGAACTCGGGCCGACTGGGGGTCGCCTGCCAGCAGGATAACCCAAGTGTAATGACTGCAACAGAGAATACACTCAAACATCTACATTTATGGTAGGTACACAACTGTACTTTTGGGAGATTGAGCATTTGTCAGAAGGCAAGATTATTGAGAGAAAAAGCTTCCTGTGTCTCTGTCATAACAAATGTAATCTACTGTATTAAAAATAACCAGAAACACCAGAGTAAATTTTTAAGCTTTGCAAGCAGAGGCTATCCTCAAACCTTAATATAAATTTCACATTAGTACTTAAATGTCTTTTTCCCTTCCGGTAGGTATTTTCTGTAAAAATTTGATGAACTCTGTACTATGTATGTTGAACTTGTACTTTTAGCATTTCATCTCATCTGGGATGTTATAGAGGTGAAACATCCATGCAGAAGGGCTGGGTTGGAGGTATTGATTGTTTAATATTATTCTACATCCTTGCATTGTATAAGGTATTCTAATGCACAACTCACTGCCATAATTCAGTTTTCCAAAGGCTGACTTATAATTAACATATTTGACTAATCTAACAAATTATTGTGGAGTGATGTGACTTTTCTAGCTTTCAAATCTGCACTAGCAGTATAAAACAAATACCTGAGGTTGTATTGCAGGTGGATTTGAAAGCCAAACCTGTGGTAAATCTTAGACGTTTTTATTTTTATGTTTTTCAGAAGTTGTGGTTGTTTTCTGTATTTTCAGTTCCTTCTACAAGTTCACCAGCCAGTGCTTTAATGTTGCAGTGCTAGGTAAACCCAGCAGCGTAACAGCCATTAAGTTATCATTTTAACACTTACAGTACAGGTAGCTACAGTTGCTCTTCTGTACTGGTGGTGAGCATGAACTGAGAAGTAGAATCTCACAAAATGTTCTTCCTCCTGAAAAGGAGTGGACTTGCCTTCCTTCCTACGTCTAGAAGAGGTCTTCCTCTGACAGCTTTACTGTGCTTTCTGCAGGTGATGCTCCGATGCATCAGTCCTTTCCAGTAGGATTCTTGCTACTCCAACAGCCTTATAGGAAGTATTTTTAGTTGTCATTACTTTCACTGGAGATGTAGCTTGTCTCATGAGTAGCCATTTTTATCAGAAAACCTGTTCACTGGATAGGCATTTTCCTTATTTGTACAGTTTAATTGTATATTAGTCTCTCCCCTCTTTCATGTTACATTTACTTCCCAAAGCAAGAGAACCCCATAGAAAAACTTGTCCATTCTTTGGACATGTCTTGTATGCAACACATAAAAAGGGCACTATAATTCCATGGAAATAGCTTTTTTTTCTTATTAGTGAATAATCCCTGTGTATCTGTGCAATGCTTGTCGAAAGGCTGCACAGCTGTGTTAAGTTTTTTCATGTTCTGTGCAGTAGTGCAAGCTACTTAACAAACATGGAGGGGATATGGATGGCGCAGTGGTGCAGCGGTAGTGTTGTTGCCTCACAGCAAGCGGTTAGATTCTTGGCTGGAGTGCCTTCTGTGCAGAGTCTGAATATCCTCCCTGTGTTCGTGTGGGTTTTCTCCGGGTACTCTGTTTTCCTCCCACATTACAAAGACATGCGTCTGGAGCATTTCTCCCTGGACCTTCGCTGAAAATTGGCTTCATTCCAAATCAGAGTTTCCCAGTAAACAAATGTTAAATAAATAAGTATGCATTTCCAAAGCTGGTGTATGCCTCTGTTTCATTCAGGAATGTGTTATACAGATTTATGCTACTTCCATATAGTGTTCCTTCTGCACACCTTTATTGGGTAATGTAGCTTGGCCTTTGTCGCCTACCTGGAGGAAGGGCTTGGTGTAACTTGTCTTCCCTTTATAAACTGTACCTTCTGCAGTCCTTTAAGCTGGATCAAGCACAGCTTGGTATACATTTTGTATATGCGTTTTGATGAAAACTGTGATTTTGTAATGTCATTGAAGGTTCATGGTACAGTATGATAAGAACCTGTTGGTTTGGAGTAACTCTTCAGATTGTACTCTCTCATCTGCTAAGGGTGGGATATCTTTTGTAGTATATTTGAGTTTACAGAACTAAAGTAGGTTGTTAGTTATCCTTTAAGTTTAAATGTCTCCCCATTCTCTTGCTTTTCATAAAAGAGATGAGGCACTGAATGGTCTCTATTTTAGGAGATGTATGGGTGGCTTACATCTTTAAATGGAAGTCAAGTGTACAAATGTGTACATTAGCTATCCCTAGAGTACTACCCATACTCTTGTAGGAGGGATCACTGTACCACATTTACAAGTTGTTTTGGGTAGTTAGTGCTGTGGAAACAGCACTGAACTTTAAGCAGGTGTGATCTCTATTGGGGGACAAGTAAACTTTATAAATTACTACAAATTCATCAGAAGTAGGTCTGCGTGTATATATTTTGGAGTATATATTTTTATCTGTTTACATACAATGTGTTGACCAGGATAATGAGCTGATCTACAAAGAATATTATCTGAATCACAGTCTTGGTGCAGAGCACAGATGCCACAGTCATAACATACAGTTTAACATACATGTACTCAAGACAGAGATGGGGTATAAGTCGATAAATTGCAATACATAGATAAGGGCTGCAATTTATATAGAAAGTAATGTGTATAATGTAAATGATGCAGAGAAAAAAAAAAGTCAAATGTGACAAGATTTGTACATCAATGAAACTAGTGAGGGTACCCTGGTTTGTGTCATTATTTGCTATGTCTAAGTGAGATAGAGAAATAAGCGAAATGAGAGCATTCCTGTAATTTCAGGCTGAGTGAAGCATTTCAGGTGGCTTTACTTTGGTAGAAAAAGAATTAGAAGATATCTAAATTACTTATAATAGGACCCGCGGTAGTGGTGCTACGGTAGCGTTGTCGCCTCACAGTAAGATGCTGTCTGGTTTGATTCTCAGCTAGAGCGTCTTCTGCGTGGAGATATGCGTGAATGGGCATACCTTCGTTGAAGGTTGTGCATCAGGGCTGGTAACTCGGCACGTAAAAATCAACTACCAATCATTAGAGGACCGGAGTTCCGCTGTGGCGACCCCTAACCGGGAAAAGCCGAAAGACACATTATTTGCAAAAGATAGTAGCAGAGAATCCTTTGCCCTGCAAAAGGCATGATCTGAAGTAGTTGACTTCATTTGGTCTGCAACCTGTGGGATACGGATCCGATCTCGGATCCGAGCCGGCAACTTTACAAAGCTTAGATCCGAGCTCCTAGCTCCTCCCCTTACCCATAATCCCCTGCCAACCCTGACTCACCCCAGATCTAGTTTGCCGCGCTTCTGAACAGTAGCTAAATTGCGAGCTCCTGGTCTTTTGGTCAGATAAGTCCTTGTTTCTTAATTCTTTCTCTTTAGACTTGTGCGAGTGTGTTGTGTTGGTTAGGTTTCCCTTGTTATAACCTTATTTTTATATAACCTCTTTAAATTTTTAGTCAAATTTTTCCCTCGCTGGTCGTAGTCTGTGTGTGTGTGTGTGTGTGTTTGGGGCCTACTGAGTGAGTTTTCTTTTTAGCTAAATATGTCTGAGGCCCCAAAACCAATATTTTCTAAGTGCACCAAGTGTGGCCATAAGCTCTCCCCAGCGGATGGCCACACTCTGTGTGTCCGGTGCCTTGAGGTTGAAGACCTCTCCTCTGGGTGTTCTATCTGCACGGCGTTCAACCCCAGGGCACTGAAGGACCGGAGGTCGAAGCTGATCCTAGCGGGACTCTTGCCCCTGGATTCAGATTCGGCCTCCAGTGCTTCTGTGGCCTCCTCCCAGGCTTCTGTGGCGGCCACTCCTGCCTCTCTCCCCTCGGCCGGGACTCAATCTCCCGCTTCTGCGCTGGAGGAGAGGGAGGCCAGGAAAGAAAAAAGGAGGGAGAAGCACCACAAGCGGCAGGCCAAGGCCTCTGCTTCTGCCCCCCCGGCTAAGCGGGCTTCTCCCTCCAGGGCTTCTAGGTCTCCTCCTTCTCGGCTCCGGTCTCCATGCTTCTCACCGGGACCCGAGGAGGAGGAGACCCGATCTCCGTCGAGGTCATCAAGGCGGCACTCTCGGCCAGCCTCAGTGGTCTCGTCGAGATCCACCCGTAGCCTTTCGGATGCAGATTTGGACCGGATGATGCAAAGGTTCATCCAGGCCCAGCTGCAGATGGGAGTGCTCCTGCCTCCCCCCCCCCCTCCGGGGGGGAGCTGAACACCCTTCTTTGCCCCGATAGCTCCTTCTTCGACCCGCTTCTCGGGTTCGGAGCGCTCGGAGCCGGGCAACGTTGGAGCCGGGCCGGGGGTGGGTCGGCGCCGACAGTATCGGGTACTTCGGCTCCGACTCTTCCTTTGAGTCTTTTGGATCCTTCCTTGTCGGATCCGAGCTCTCTGAGCCGTGGTCTGAGCTTCAGATCCGAGGGGGTCGGTGTGCCTTTGGCTCCGTTAAGGTTGTAGCACACTGGTCCTTCGGATCCAATGCTCTCGGTGCCGGTTCCAATCCGTCCATCGGATCCGGGCGAGGGTCTGCTCTCGGATCCCAGAGAGAGCGGCTCTCCCTCGGCCTTCGATGTGGTGGAGAGGGCTCTGTTGAGTGCATCCAGGCCCCCGGTCCTTGCTTCAGTTCCATCCCGCACTCCCTCTCTGTTGGGTCAGGCTTCCATCACCCGGCCACAGGGACAGCCTGCTTTGACGTCTCAGGTCGTTCCCCTGGAACAAGATGTGGCTGGTGAGACATCCTCGGACAGCCCCCCAAGGATGTTCCTCACAAGTGAAAGTGCAAGAGGAGGCATGTGGACTCCCCCGAGTATTTGACAGAAGACACGGATTTGGATGAGGGGGAAGGCTCCCCAAGGTCACTCCCCGAGGATGTCTCCTTTGGAGGCATCATGGAAATGCTTAGGATCAGCGGGGGGTGGTCCGCCCCCAAGGCTTCCTCGGATGAATCCGTGTTCCTGGAGGCATTCAAAGCAGGCCCATCTACCTCTTGGGTGTCCCCTCCGGCCGACCCCTTAGTGGACCTTATTACCACTAGGGCGTGGAAGGAGCCAGACACTGTGGAGCCAGTCCCCAAACGTCCAGACAGAATTCTAAGCCCCCCCCACTGAGAAGTCCCATTGGAGCAAGGGACCCCCCGTAGATGCCATGTTGGTGGCGGCAGCCACCAAGAGGGAGTTTTAGCCCAAGAGAGTCCCTCGGTCCATCCCCCGAGCAAGGAGTCTCACTCGATGGACCGTCTTGGTTAGCGGGTCTTTAGTTCAGCGACCTTCGCTGTAAGGTCCCTGAACTACATGGCACATGTGATACCGCTGCAGCGAAACCTTATTAAAGAGTACGCTGCATCGCCCCCCGAGTCCATGTCGGCAGAGGACAAACAGTTGTACTCCACTCGCATGGCCACTCTTAGGTCTATATCCAATACCTCTATGCGGCTTGAATCCCATGCTACAGAGGGAGCCGCTAGAGCCAGCAGAGTGGGCCTAGTTTTGAGGCATCAGGCCTGGCTTCGACATTATGATTTCGCGGAACCCTTCAAGGCATCCTTTGCGAATGCCCCCTTCGATGGTTCTGCCTTATTTGGCAAGACAACTCGCGAGATGTTAGTCCAGAGCGAAAAGGACGGGAAGACTTTGTCTGCCATCGGAGTCCGCTTCTCTGCTCCCCAGAGGTCCTTCTCCAGGAACCAAAAGGGACCGAAGAAGATGTGGTTCCGAAAGTTGCAACAGTCCTAGTCCGCTCCGGACTTCCAGTCCTTCCGCAGCAGAGGAGGACAGGGTGGATGCCGCCCTAGAGGCAGAGGGGCCCGAAAAACTCTGGGTCCAGAGAAACCTTCTCTGATCGGCCCACGCAGCAACCCTGAGGGGTTGCCCTACTGCTCTACTCTGGAGGCAGTCGGGGGGGCGCTTCTCGAGGCAACTGGCAGCTTGGGAGTCCATTACAACAGACCGCTGGATGCTTCGTATCATATCCAGAGGATACAGAATTCCCCTTTCTTACATTCCCTACACTCCCGAACACCTCCTCGATGTTCCACCCAATCAGAGGGAGGCTGCAGCTGCAGAAGTTCGGCAGCTTTTAGAAAAAAGAGCTGTCGAGCCCGTCCCCCAGGCCAGTCCGGATCAGGTTACTACTCAAGGTTCTTTTTGGTGCCAAAAAAGACGGGGGACCTAAGGCCCATCCTCGATCTTTCCCTACTAAATCTGTCAGTAACCAAAGAAAAGTTCCGGATGGTCACTCTTCAATCTATTCTCCCCCTCTTGCGGGAGAACGACTGGATGTGCTCGATAGCCTCACGGACGCGTACTACCACATATTGATGGACGTACGATCCAGGAGGTTTCTCCGCTTCCGTCTGGGAGCCAGTCATTATCAATTCAGGGTCCATCCCTTCGGTCTCACCTCAGCCCCCAGGGTGTTCACCAAGGTGTTAGCAGTGATAGCGGCCCACCTGAGACTCCAGGGAATGCAGGTTTTCCCGTACCTGGACGACTGGCTCCTCACCGCCCCAACAAGGCATCTACTATGCTTAGCCAGGGACTACTTCCCCAACCTATCTCCGCAACTAGGGATCACTATAAACTCTCTCACCCCGACTCAGGTGATAGATTTTATAGGGGCCAGACTGGACACCAACAGGCAACTAGTCTTTTTAACTCCTGACCGGTTGCACACTGAGGGCACATGTGCGGCCCATCTTTCAATCTTCGAAACCTCTGGCGGGATTGGTTCTGAGGGCCCTGGGGTCCATGGCAGCTGCAATAAACCTTCTTCCCATGGCGCGTCTGAACATGAGGATTTTACAGTGGACTCTGCAAGTCCAATGTTCCCTTCATCAGTACCCCTTGAGTCACCCCATTTCCCTCAGCAGGGCCTGCAAGAGGGCTCTCGTTTGGTGGCTTCAATCGCCATACCTCCAGGAGGGCCGCCCCTTTGCCACGGCCCCCCTCTCGCCACAGTGACCACGGATGCCTCTCGTCTTGAGTGGGGGGAGCATTACTCGGGCAGGACGGTCCAAGGCACGTGGAACGATTCAGAGACCTTATTGCACATAAATGCTCTAGAGATGAGGGCAGTGCTGTTGTCGTTGCAAGCACTTCAGAGCCTTCTGCCTGCAGGAACAATTGCAATCCAGACAGACAGTATGTCTGTGGCATGGTATATCAACAAACAAGGGGGAACCAGGTCTTACCCATTCTGTCGAGAAGCCATGAGAGTGTGGGAATGGGTGATCTCCACCAACCGCTTTTTCATTGCAACACACATTTCAGGACGGACCAACATCCTGGCGGACAGACTGAGTCGCACCATCCTTTCACCTTATGAGTGATCCCTCAATCCTCGAGTAGCGAGTCAAATTTTTGCCGTTTGGGGGCAGCCCTGTTGCGATCTTTTCGCATCTCCCTCAAACACAAAATGTAACAATTATTTCACTCTCATTTCCCCTGCCGGGGAAGCCCCGAGGGACGCCTTGGTGCATGCTTGGCCACCCGGTTTTCTCTCTGCCTACCCTCCTCTTCCCCTCATGCTGAAACTCCTTCAGAAAGCTAGTCAGTTGGGGAGCAGGATGATCCTCATTGCCCCATTCTGGCCTCTCCAAGCTTGGTTCCCTTACCTCTGGTTTCATCCAGCGAATCCGCCCTGGATTCTAGATCCCCTTCTGGATCTAATCTCCCACTCCCTGGGGTTCCCACTTCCTGACCTGGCCAGCCTCAAGCTTACGGCTTGGCTGCTCCAGTTCTGCTTGTAGCTAGGACTCCCGGTATCTCTTCTCCAGTTAAAACTATTCTAGTAGCAGCGCACAAGCCCTCTACCAAGCAGGTCTATGGTAGTGTTTCTCTATCTGGGCGGAACGCCATAATTTGGATCCTTTTACAGCCCCCTTGCCTGCGGTGCTGGACTTTCTTTCAGGTCTTTTTAATGGCGGAGCTAGCTGTTCTACGGTTAAGGTTCAGTTAGCAGCTATCTCTCATTATCATGTAGGTACTGAAATGGGTCCTTTGATTACTACAAAATTGTGCAAAACGTTCCTAAAGGGCACCTTTCTACTTAGACCTCCAATAAAGGAAGCGGTACCTCCATGGGATTTGACCTTGGTATTACAAGCCCTGACGGCCCCTCCCTTCGAACCGGCCTCTTCAGTAGACCTCAAATATTTGTCTTGGAAAACAGCCGTTCTTGTGGCTATTACTTCAGCCAGGGGAGTATCTGAATTGCAAGCTCTTTCTGTGAAACCCCCGTACTTAGCCTTTCACAAGGATAGGGTTTACCTCAGGACCAATCCCTCCTTCCTCCCGAAGGTAGTTTCTGAATCTAATATTAACCAATCTATCAATTTGCCGGTCTTCTTTCCTAACTACCAGAACAAAGGGGAGTACAGACTACATTCTTTAGACGTGCACAGACAACTTAGATTTTACATTCATAGGACATCTGGTCATAGACAATCCGACCAGTTGTTCGTCTCCTTTGCCAAATTTAATCTAGGTAAACCAGTCTCGAAAGTTTCCTTATCGAGATAGATTTCACAGTGTATCATTACAGCTTATCAAAATTCCGGCATGCCTGCACCTCAAGGAGTTCGTGCCCACTCAACTAGGGCTATGGCTACATCTGCCGCCTTTAAATCCAGGGTTTCCTTGGATGATATCTGTTCAGCAGCCACTCATACCTTCATCAATCATTATAAATTGGACATTATCTCCAGAGGGAGAACTTCTTTTGGCTCCACAGTGCTCTGGAATATCCTTCCATGAAGGCCGCCCAAGGTTTAGGTAGCTGGGGACTCTGTCCCACAGGTTGCAGACCAAATGAAGTTAACTACTTCAGATTAAGAAGTTATGTACTCACCATAACGTTCCATCTGAGTAGGCAAACTTCATTTGTCTGCAACCGTTCCCCCCCTCCGTCCCCCTGACCTTCAGATGTGTTTCATGTCATATAGTGATGTACCATTTCTGATAATATAGTTAGTTATCCACTATAGTGTTTGCGGGCAAACTTGATCTGAGGTCAGTCAGGGTTGGCAGGGGATTATGGGTAAGGGGAGGAGCTAGGAGCTCAGATCTAAGTTTTGTAAAGTTGCCAGCTCGGATCCAAGATCGGATCCATATCCCACAGGTTGCAGACAAATGAAGTTTACCTACTCAGATGGAACGTTATGGTGAGTACATAACTTCTTATTATGGTCTCTAATACAGAGTCTGTTTGTGACCTTCTGAGAACCATGACATTGTCAAATGGTATCCTAGTTGTTGACAAGTGGGATGGGTTAGTTCACTGGCTAAAGAGAGATGGGTAGCCGATGTAAATAGTCTGATTTCTGCTGTCATAAAACATTAAAGTTAAAAAAAAAAAAAAAAAGATTAAACTTGTGTTTTTAATGAATAGGTTCTAAAGAAGTTTGTTAGCTAGCACTTTTCATAAAATTGAAGACTGGCATTTTTGACACGTCTTTATAACAGAAGAAAATCTGTTTAGAAAGGCATGGGGCATTGAAGCTATTTTAAAACAAATAATGAGTGCTGGTTTGGGTGTTGCTGGCATGCATGTCTATAAACAAACATAAGTAGCACTACTAGTAAAAATAACACAGCTGTTTGCCTGCTAAGATTGTGAACATTTATTTCTAGGAAGTACAAGTGGTCTAATTCACAGTGTCTACAAAAACTGTCAATATTACATCATAGGTTTAAATAAGTAAAAAAAAAAAAAAAAAAAAAAACTCAACATTAAACATGCCAGAACTGATTGTCGCTATTCTTTTTATAAAACTTGCACATTTAAGTTTTTTATGTAGGTACTTTAGATTTGCATGCTGTTTGGAACTGTGCCCAGCCGTCCTTACACAATCTGGTTTTGTGGCATTCTTTGAAAATTTATGTTTTTAAAATAAACACCGGAAAAAAAATGATGCCTAAATTACCAGAAGGAACTTGAAATGGTTTACAGTTCTGGCAGCTGTGATTTGTGCAGTTTTTTTTCAGAACACCAGATACTTGTATTTTTAAGAACAGGTATTTTTTAAGAACACCATATAGTTGTGTAACAATTTGCTGATAACCATGTGAGACCCAGAATCCTTGCACTTCATCACCTAGATACATAAACATAACTTAGTTTGTGTCTTCCAGAAAAATACACTGAACAACAAAGGTTGTTTATTGCCTTGTGAGAGCCATGACCACTGGCTTGTTTTACAGTACATCGGTACAGTGTAAGAAAGCAGATTTTCATATCAAGAGATTTTATTTGTGTACCTGTGCCATGTTTGACATCCAGTTCAAGGAACCAGAAAATGTGCCAGTCTTAGCTGAGCATTTTAGAGAACTGTTTGATAAACTAATTCATTTATTGAATAGGATATCTGTAATTCAGTAGATTTAAGTAGATTCTTGTGTACCAAAAGAGTTCAGCGACGTTTGCCACCCACTCCCCCCAAAAAAGCGAGTGCATACAGTTACTCAGACACAGACCTGGTAATTTTAAGTTCTGTCATTATTTCTGATTTTCCTTTAGAACATATTTGGTACCAACTCCCAGTTATGAAAATGGCTCTGTCTTGCCCATGCTTTGGATTATACTGTTAGAGAGAAGATGAAACTTTGATTCTAGTCTGGCAGAGTGGACTTGGATTCCTTTTAAAGTTGAAGTTGCAGTTAGCATTATAAGGTACAGTTACACCAAGCCCCCCTTCCAGGTAGGTGACAAAGGCCAAGCTACATTACCCGATAAAAGTATTGTACCCTCGTCTCTGAACAGCTTGTGTGTGATCTTTCAGACAGAGTAAACATAAATGAAAATGGATTGCTGTCTTGGTGTAATTGAATGTCTGCAAGTGAAGTGAATCAAACAGCTGAGAAATATGCCTAATCCGTCATCTTCACCAGTTCAGTGAATGAACAGTGCTTTTCATCATCATCATCCCTCTGCAGGAAAATTGAAATCATCAACTGCTTTGGCAGGAAATGCAGTGTCAGTGCTTATTTCTGACCCTACTTTCTCTGCCTGCTCTGACTTCCCTTCCAGCATCTTCAGAGACCAATTTTGGGTTTAAAAAAAAAAAAAAAGTTCATCAGTGTAACCTAAGCCAAGAGCCAGAAAGTGGATGTTCATGAAGTTATGTTAAGGTAATCCTGCTTGCCAGATTATTATTGTGAATCTGATGATGAACCTGTTAGACTTGTAATTTGTAGGGCCGGTCACATCCTTTTAGTGATGGCACAGCAAGAGAACACAGCCAAATATGAGATAGCTGTGTTTTTAGTTCTTTTTTTTTTTCATGTGGCACACAGAAACGTCCTGAGACATTATTGAGTGTAAAATAGCAACAGTTCATGGTCATTCTCAACACAAATCTGGCTACATTGCATTGCCTAGAATATTTTAAAACGCTTACTTTTACTACAGTATTGACCATATCTTTGTGCAGAGCCAGAGGGCTGAGAGCATGGAAGACGTGTCTGTGTGGAAGAATTTGTCAATTTCTTATGATGTAATATCACAGTGCCAGTTATGGCTGGGGAGTCTTTTAGCACCCTTCTCTTTGTCAGTTTTTCATCAGAAGTCTTTAGTTTTTTTTTTTGTTTTGTTTTGTTTTTTTAGGCCCAGCTGGATTTCTGTTTGTGCAAGAGTGCTGTGTGGCTATAATTATAATTTTCAGTCTTAAAACTTTATTATGCAACTGTAGAACTGGAAGATTTAAGTTAAGGGTGTAAGGAGATGCATGTCAGTTTGCCTGCTGAAAAAATACTTCTTTGGTGAGTGTTTTTGCTTTTTTACAAGTAACATTTTGTTGGATTTATGAAAATCAATGAAGTGTTACTCTTACATCAAACGTAACACAGGCTGTCAGAATAGTTGCATGAGGTCTTCCCCATAATCCATTTCACAGTGTAACATTAACAATATTTTACTGTGGATTGTGGTAGATGTGTTCATATCTAGTGTATGATGGATAGAAAAGTCCCTGTGACAAAGCTGTGCATCACACATTGTTTAATTACATGTCATCAGGTTGTAACTAGCTAAATTGTGACTGGTCAAGTTCTGCCTGCTGGTGTTTCAGCTCACCATTCGTCCACATTTATTCAAGTGGAGAATGAGGTCAGAACTTGTGACCCTACTTTTCTTTTTTTATCTTTACTGTGTGTTTCTGGTTTTGCCGTGGTCATGGAGACTGGTCTATTATGATGTCGCAATGGCGTAACAGTGAACACTTAAACATCGACAAGTATTCAGCGAAAATCACTTCTGCGATTCGCTGAATACTTACAGGGCAAAGATGTTGTTGGCAAGCTACACAATTTTGCCCTTTTTCTCCATTATAGTGCGATCTCGAGTTGGTATATTTAGTTGGGGAGGATGTGGGGGCACAGCTCTCCACATTGGGGGTTTATTTTAGGTAAATTTAGTTCCGTTGGGATGTAGGGCAAGTATTTGTTTGCCCTTTAAGTATTCAGCGAATCGCAAAAATGCATTTCGCTGAATACTTGTCAATGTTTGGGTGTTCTCTGTTATGGTATTTCAACGTCGTTATATAGACCCCATGCATCCATGGAGGAGTATATTCAGAAGTCAGGGAGGAATGGGAGTGCAAAGCCCCCACTCACTGAGACTTGCCCCTGCATAAAATGTTGGTTTATTGGTGTGCAGGCATCCTTTTTTTCCTAAGTAATATTCTTTGGACAAGACAATGTGTTAAATGTAAAAATCCCAGTCATGCTTACCTTGGTGTTGATACATTTTGTTAAAATAACCATTTTTTCCCTACAATGCCTGGTTGGCTAAACAGGCTGTTTCATCTTTTTAACAGCATTAGTGAAGAGGTATGCTGTCCTGAGAGATGCAGTGTATTATACAGGGTGGAAGGACACATTCTGAAAGTTTTTACAATTCCAAAATCTTGTTTACACCACCCTTGGCAAAAATTAAGCATTCAATGTATAACAGCAGAAAAACTATGTTTTATGTATGGGTCGTTTCAGGAACTGGACTCAAAGATTAATTGAGAGATCCTCACGCATGACTAAAAAGACTTTTGGCTTTTCCTGGTTACGGGTTGCCACAGCAGATCACCAGTCTGCTATTGATTGGCAGTGGATTTTTACGGTGTCTGGTTGCCAGCCCCGCCACCCAACCTTCATAGAAGGCGTGCACACTCTCACGCACCTACCTGCATGTCTTTAAAGTTTACTTGACCACAGGGAGGACATGCAGAGTCTGCACAGAAGGTGCTCCAGCCGAGAATCGAATGGGAGAATTTCTTTCTGTGAGGCGTCAACGCTAACTGCTGCACTACCGCAGGCAATTAGATCATCGCACATGACTAAATCCAGTAAAACCCTGTCCGTATTTTGTTGTGGCACTCTGTTAAATGGTATGGATAGGATTTTTGAATAGTGAGCAAACTTGTGCCCCTTCATCCTATATAAGGCAGTGCACATTTCAGGACAGCAAATTCCTTCAGTAGTGCTGTTAAAAATAGCAGAACATTTAGCCAACCAGACTTTCTAGGTATAGTCAATTAGCATAATCTGTAACAGCACCATGATAAGTTTGCCAGGGATTTTTAAATTACATAAATAACATTACATAAAAATACAATATATTCTGTGGTATATGCCTAGCTGTCTGCAACAATGAAAAGTATCCCACAGTGATGCTACTTTATTAAGATATGTAGCAGAAACAATCTTTTTTATGTAGGGAGAAGTTGTGTTAAAAATTGTTTATTTTAGTAAGTGTATACTAAGTAATGTAGAAATGTAGAACCATGTTTCTTTCTAGTGCACATTATCTTTAACAATACAGGTACGCACAGACTGCTGAACGTAGACTTTAATTCCTGGGTGGAACAGTGGTGCAGAAATTCCATTTCTTATCTCCCAGTATGCTCTTTGGTTCACTTCCAGACTGTGGTGCTCCTGCATGGTATATATACATAGTTGTTGGGGTCTTCTACTCTTGAGCTCACTGTGCTGCTGAGTTGAGTTGATTGCATTACTTTTACATGTCCCACACAGTATTAACTTCCTGCATTTTCATTCATGTTTGTCTAGAAGGCCTGCTGGTAACTACTGGTAAATTAACATTTTTATTTATTCATTCATTCATTCATTCATTTATTACAGCAGTTGATTGGAGTGACTGTAATGTTTGCTTTTCTTCCCTTTTACATAATACATTAGTCTTTCCATAACCTTTGAATGCTGGCCCGGAAACAAGTATTTTCTACTTGTTTCTTCCACTAATATAATCAAACCCAATATAGTTATGTCTTATGGCATTCCCTTTGTTATAGATGTAGGAACCCTTAATTCCAAGAAACCAAAAAAAAACCCCTGAATTCCAGTTTCTGCTTCCCTTATTTATTTCTTTGGGGAGTTTGTGTTCATTCCCTTAATTTAATTTAGGGATAAACTTATACATGCCAAGCTAATATTTGTGAAATGGGGCCCAGTATTTGCAGGAGTTCCTCTAAAGTGCTTGTAAAACTCAACAGTGATCCGTCTACCAGAGATTCCTTTGTCCTTTTTTTTTTTTTTTTTGTACTGCCAGTTTAGCCATTTAACTGCTATCTCACGCTTTCTGTTGTGAGTTACTGCCAGTTCCTTAAGTGATTCTGAGGACAGCCACTGCTATCTTTTGTGTTTAGAAAGCAAAGGGGGGATGATAGTAGGTTGTCATGTCTTTCACACACTTTTACCTATATGCAACTTCGAGCCCTCATGTATTTGCTGCATGTCTTTGGATTGTGGGAGGTAACCAGAGAAAATGCAGTTAAACACAGGACAAGCAAATACTGCATAGAAAGTAGCCAAGTCGGGAACCAAACTGGGAAACCTCATGATGCGAGGTCACAGCACTACCCATCCCTTCACTGTGGTATAGGGACCAGAAAAGATTGCTGCTGCTGTTTAGCATATGCTAATTTGCTAATTTAAATTACAGTAAGTCCCCATGTTATAACATTTGTGGTATAGTAAGGACTTTATTATTTCCTACTCTTAGAATAAGGTCAAGTGTTTTATCCATCCACATATGCTTGAAGTATTGAGCATACTCTGGCAAATCTTAAATTAAATGGATAAAGGTATGCAATCTGTTTCAACTATACTGTTTTGAGATATGGAAAGTTAACAATTCCGAGATTAGAATGCCCCCCACTTCACACTTAATATATGCATTCGTTTTCCGTGGTCTGTCCAATTCCAAGAACATACACCTGTGTTAAGACTATAAGTGGATGCTGATTGTACTGGTAAGTGTGAGCTCTACGAACGAATACTTTAGACACAAAGCTCCAGGTAAGTTTTAATACATTAAGTGCTTTCCATCTTTCTGTCTACAAAACTTGGTCATAACAACATAAAACACTTGCTTGGGGCAATTCAGTTTCATGAGGTAAACTAACCAATCAAAACTTATCCATGGTGTCTTTGGAGTGATTTCCTTAACAGCATAAATGATAAAAAAGGAAAGCATTCTTTTATCAATTGTGACTTTTAGTTTATTTGAAGTATAGATATTGGCATATGACCAGGTTTTAAGAAACTTCTGAGTGTAGAATTCAGAGCTTAGAAGCAGTAGTACTGTTTAATTAAATCATATTTATCCTTAGGAGCTGAAAAATATGTAATCACAGGGTTCCAGGATCGAGATACCTGGAACAGCATGTCCTGGACCAGAAATGAAGGACTTGCGCAGTTATTATTTGGATTAAACCTGTAAATAGTTGTTCTATTCATAATAATCCAACTTCTGTAGGATGCAATTGTTTGTATAACTTCAGAATATTTTATGGTTGACAATAACCCCCCCTGATGATAGCTGAAAGACAAAACATTGGATTGCTTACCATGTTAAATAAAATCAGCTTTGATTTTATTTTTGTTTCATTAAGTATGCCATTTTCATTGATATATTTTGAAGATACTCAGTTATTTTAGAACAATTTTCAACATATCTAAAAATTCAACATTTTCTATTATTAAATATTGTTCATTGCTACTAAAAGTCTGGTTGTTGGTGGTAACTTTGTCTAAACCTGTATCTGTCAGTGAAGCAAGTTATTTCTACAGTAATTTCTATGTATGAATTGCACAGATTTCTAACTGTATCACAGCTAAATCAAGTCAAGCTTCAGGCAAAGGTGAATGGGACATAAATGCCCATATAGTATGTAGTTTAACATTTAATGTCTAACTTTTTCTATAGACTTAATTTGAAAAGCTGCAACAGTATTATTCCTGGTAATGTGGTTTGGCAAGGAATTTCTGTTGACCATACTTTCTGAAAATGGTCCTTTCTCCTTTTTAAGCAACATTTTACACAAGTTTCAAACGTTCACTTCCATGTGTTTTGTTTAGAAATGGCATATTTTATAATCTTATCCCTTCCAAATGACTTGCTGTTTAGAGCAAAACTCTGTATCTGTATTTCCTTAACTTTCATTGTGCAATTTCATGTCCAAGATGCTAATACAGTTATATGATGAAAAGTTAAGTAGTTTTAGACCATAAACATTGCTCCTTCAAACAACTTCCACTTTATTTGTCCCTCTTGGCCACCCTCCATAACACAGTTTTGTTTCACCATCCTTAGCTCTATAATAAACCTACCTTTCTTCCTGCTGTCTGCTACACTGTGACACACAAGCATTACGCTGATCCTAAAGTCACGGCACAGAGTGTAATGTCCATGATTCCACATAGTTCTGTTTGTCCTTCTGAGAACTACTCAAAGCCAAACTGTGTTTTGCATTCAATTACAAAAGCATATGTTAATGCACTGCAGTTAAATCTGAATATTGATTGCTAACTGCACACAAATTATTATGCTCACATGTTGCTATACATTGTACAATCTCTTCTTTCAAGCTCTACAAAATATTATCTTACCCATGCTGTAATAAACAATGTAATACTGTAGTTTGTTAATGTGTATGCTTTCTAACAATGGCCATCAGTTGGGAGTAATTTGGGACCTACAGGCACACTTTTTAAAGAGGGTTTTGGTGCTGATGGGAAAAGTTGGGTGAAAACTGCATGACCTCACATGCAAAAAAAAAAATTACAAGGGAATAGAAAAAAGGTAATAGGTTACCTGACTACAGCTGTGACACTGGAGAATGAAAATGCAAGTCAAACTGAATACAATCTCTGTTGAGGAGTGTCGATTCCTAACTGAGCTGCAGAAGCAATGGCAAGAAATGGAGAGCTGGGAACAGAGCAGCATCATAGAAGCTTCTAACACAAAAAAAAAACCCCTGAAGAAATTCCAGGTGCCAAGCGGTCTTGCTTTTTGTATATGACAGAAGATGTCCACTTCTTGTTTTAATTATTATGTTGTATGGATTTCCATAAACAGCCCAGTGTCTATATGGATAGAAAAAAAATCTTTCAAAATATAGTTAATATCTTTCAATAAAAAAAGCTTGGCAGGACAGTGCCCAAGATTACAATAGCCAAGTGTTTGACTAGAACTGTATCACATGATCACGTTCTGTTAGGAAACGTAGAATGAGCATTTACTTTGTAATCCTTGGGGAGCATCCCATTACAGTGGTGGTTACCTTCCAAGCCTTTTTCCATAATGCAGTAATGAATGATATTTGTGCTGCAGCTACTTGGTCGTCATTGAGTATTTGTGCAAAACACTATCAGGTGGATGTTATCTCAAGATCTAGATCTTCTTTTGGGTCAACAATAATCAGAGGTATGTTCCCATGAGGATACCACCTAGGATGGTGAGCCTGGGACTCTGTCCTGCTGTTACCAAGAATGGATCTCCTCAGTGTGTTTGCAAAAGTTATATACCTAGCTTAAGAATAGATCTGGATGAGCAGGTCCTGGAGGGGACATTATTCATGTAGATGTGTGGGTGCTTTATGCCCTTGCTTGCATCCTATTAATTCACAGGCATGTTGCAGAGGAAAGGTCCCTTCATCCCTCTCAAGTTAAGACTGCCTTCCCCAAACAGGGAGGCTATATGGTGTCCATATTGTCTTGTCCCTGGCTGCAGAGCTTTATGGCCACGCCCACTAGCAGTTGGCAGCCTGCATCATACCTGGCACAATCTATACTGTTTACTTTGAAACCCTGACCTTACTTCCTGGTGGCTGCCTGAACACCTGTCACCACATGGGCCTCCTATGCCCTCCTTTAGATGCACATTTACTCCCGTACATCCCAAGGGTGACCTTCAACAGCTTGAAAGAACCAAACTCACATAACTCCTGGTTGCAGACCTTGCTGATACAAACCTTCACATTCACAGGAGTAGTTGGCCACTGGAAACCACCACTCCCTCTACCCATATGGGCAATCTGGCATAAGTTATTCAATTTCCACCCTTCCTCACTTTACTGTTCCATAGCTCAAGTCACTGTTTTAACTCAAGTCTTCTGAGTTTCACTAAGGTTTTGTCCCTCTATACCACAGAGCTGGACTTATGGGGCCAGGACTACTTTGTCACAGAATACGTGTCAACATGCATCACAGAATACGTGCATGTGTCAACATGCATCATAGAATATGTGCAGATGTTGACCTGCATCACAGAATGCACACTCCTGTGTGTGGGCATGTATCACAAATGCTGCTTGCATGCCAACTCTTTGCAGACAACAGTGAGCATGGGTAGAGGAATCACTATGGTATGAAGAAAAGAGATTGTCTTTAAGGATGACGGCAGCACTCTTAGTATTTTCAGCTGTCATCTACATATGGTCTGTGGTGCTTTAAGGTAGGGAGAGGAAGTGGGCCAATACAATGACCAGTGACCTGGATGGATGGTCAGAGGAGGATCAGAGCAAAAAAATACATAACAGAAAATGGAAGTCAATAATCATCATTTAATATTGATCGCAAATGATGCACTTGGTGTGATTAATTTCCTAGTGAGGTATAGAAAACTAACTAGCTAATGGGCTAAATATATCAGTGCTAACTACTTAGCAAGTTTTACATAAAATTTCAAAAATAACCCATCTGGGTTTGGGGCTTTGTTAAATTTCATCTTGTGTATTTCTGGAGTAGAAAATTTGTTATAGACACAGAATATTAAGTTATCTCAGTCACTTTAATGTTCTGTAATCTATTACTCTAAGAAAATAAGTAAAAATCAACATGGCTGAAAATTAACTATAAACTTTAATAAAACAGAAAACGTAAAATAAAAAGGTAACCGCTTTCACAGATAACTCTGTCTGCTTCTTCAGACCATATAAAAACCACGGAAGAGCATTTAAAAGTCTAACAAGGTCCAATCATTAAAATGTATGCAGTCAGCTGACTAGTTACTCATAAATGAATCAACCAGTCAAGTGTTCACTATGAGCCAAGCCCCCAAAAGTGTAATTCAGTGATGCAGGGGGTGGGATTTCAACACTGGCTTCAGTGAAATCATCCCATTCAGTCCTGGTGGAAGGCGTGCTTGTAAAAGTAGTATCCAACGTAGCTCTCGACATTCTGTTGTATTCTGATATCCACCCCTCACATTCAGTGAAATTCACTACAACACGAAAAACCTGAACAAGTGATCACTACCTTGTTCCACTACATGCTTTACAGACTATTGGTTACTTTATTTTTATTTATATCATTTGTATGCTCCATAACCCTTTTTTAGCATGCAATTCGTTTTGCCATCATAGTAGGCTCTGCAGATCATACAATTTGCTAATAAACCAGATCTTTACTCTTACATTTGGCATAAAAGTCTGTCTGTATTATAAAACAGTACTGGGTTGCAGAAGTGAGGCGTTTGTTAGAATATATTTACATGCTCTGCAAGGGCTGCATTTCAAAGTCCCTTTTCAATCAGAGTGAACTGCAATCTCTGTCAAGTTATTCCGATAGCATAATTGTCATTTAAGGGAAAGGTTGTTTTTAAACCAAAACCTAGGAGAATCATCAATAACCTTTCTGATGTCAGGGTCAGCTTGTAAAATAGTCCAGTTCTTTTTCAAAATATTACATACTACATTCATATCACTCGAATAGGTGAGACAAACCCTATTCTTATGATGTGTACCAGCAGAAGTAGCGTCTGCAACATTATCATTCCTGGATCTTTCAGAAAAGTAGGGTCTTAAATCACTACCCCTCATATGAAATAACTCATTCATGCACCATTCAGTCTCATGTAACTTTCATCCTTGAGCTAGAAGTTCATTTTTAAGAAGTCCAAAAGCTGGAAACAGTCATCTTCATGTAACCTCATTATCCGCAGGAATTGTCCTTTCATAAAATTTCTAGTAATATGACCAGGGTGCATGCTGGTTCTGTGTAACAGGGTATTCCTCTTACAAGGCTTCCTGTAGAGATGAGTGTGGCAACATCCCAGTGCTCCCTTATCAACTGTAACATTGAGGAAGTCTATACCCTCATGAGAAAGGTAATAACTAAACTTCAAAAACTCACTATTCAAGTTCTGTTCTGTTTCTTTCCATACGAGAAAGATATCATCCACAAATCACCTGCAGAACAGGATATTTCCCACAAAAACATTATTATGTAATACATACTCCTGTCCCCAGCATGCAGGAGCCAAGTTGGCATAAGTGTTGGCACATGCCTTGCCCATCGCATCTCCTGTCTGCTGGATGTACACGTCATTGTTGAAAACAAAGGTATTATTTTCAAGTACAGCTTTGATTAATTTGCATAGCAAATTGACCTTACTCACTGGCCAGTCAGTATTGTTGCCAAGGAATCACCTCACAAAATCAATACCCCAGTCATTGGGTATTACTGTAAACAGTGAAGCTACATGTAATGTAACAAAAGCATAGTCATAATTCCATATCATATTGATTATACCAAGAAAAAAGCTCCTCTAAGAAAGACTTAAGTACTGTCACTGCTTTATTGAGTACAGGTCCAAGTGTCTTCTCTACGAAGATTGATAGATATTCTGTGACCAGCCACAGCTGTATACAATAGGATGCATAGGTGGTCACACAGGGTCCTTATGTACCTTAGGTAGGCCATATAGTATTGAAACGATGGGATGTTCATTTTGAAAATATTCATGTAGTTCCTCACTAATCTGGGCAGTCAGAAGTTGTTTGTAGACAAACACATGTTCTTTATCAATAATGGCTTTAACTAAATGTCCAGTGATGTTTTTATAAGTCTTGACATCATTCAACATGAAATGCATCTGTTCAAAGTAGAACTGCGTATCCATAATTACTGTTCTCCCTAGCTTTATCTGCTGGTTGTATCTCAAGGTGGGGGCAGATGTTAACTCTTCTAATGCTTTAACTTGTTGAGGTGTTAAATTATAAAACACATTTATGTTTAGTTGTCAGGGAAGAATGCATCTCTTCACAAATGCCCAAAAAAGCTTCAATAAAAGGATGCGTAATTGGGGTGAAGGTGCTCGGTTTCTTAAAATTATTAAAATCTTTAGATTGTTCGGGATACATTAGCGATTAAGAAACATTCCTCGCAAAAAGTCTCAGGTCTCTTAAGATCTCACTTAATTCAGATGTTCTTATAGGTACAAATGAAAGACCCTTGTTCAATACACAAATCTGTTCATCACTTAAGACAAAAGAAGATGCATTAAAAATTAATTCATTTGATGCTGTGTCCTAATGGTCATAGTTCCAGCTGGGTTCAAATATAGAATGTGTCTTTGAGCGGTTCTTTCGATGGTCCATTGGTTGTGCCTGCATCTGTTGTTTACCATGATTTATCTACTACAACTACATTGCCCTCTACTTCTAGGATTGAGAGCAATTTGAATTCTTTTCAGTTAGAAGCCCCTTTACCAGTGAGTATGGACCATCGAAAGAGATGCTCAAAGAGCAGGGGGAGGAAAGGGCACATTCTATATTCAAACCCAGGTGGAACTATGACCAAGAGGAGACTGCATCAAATGAATTCATTTTTAATGCATCTTCTTTTGTCTTAAGTGATGAACAGATTTGTGTATTGAATAAGGGTCTTGCCTTTGTACCTACAAGAACATCTGAATTAAATGAGGTCTTAACAGACCTGAGACTTTTTGCAAGGAATGTTTCTTTATCGCTAAAGTATCCTGAACAATCTAATGATTTTAATAATTTTAAGAAACCGAGCACCTTCACCCCAATTACCCATCCTTTTACTCAAGCTTTTGTGAGCATTTGTGAAGAAGAGGTACGTACTTCTCTGACAACTAAACATAAATGTTCTTTCTATAATTTAATACCTCAACAAGTTGCATTAGAAGAGTTAAGATTTGCCCCTACCTTAAGAAACAACCAACAGATAAAGTGGGGGAATAGTAATTATATATAAGCAGTTCTACTTTGAACAGATGCGTTCCATGTTGAATGATGTCAAGACTTCTAAGAACATCTCTGGACATTTGGTTAAAGAGATTATTGACATTACAGCTGAGTGACGTCTCCAGGCGTTTCTGCAGTTACCGCCTACTGCTCCTCTAGGCGTCAAATATTGCCTGTTCATATTTGCATTAATAATTCCAAAACCATGCTACATACAAGGCATCAGAATATTTTATCTTGAAGCATACATGATGGCAAACACAACTGTATTGCTATATGACCTCTATCAATGACTGTTTGTTAGAAGTCTAAGGTAATAACATCATTTTTAAAGGCTGAAGCCACACCCACTGGAAGTTAAAGGTACACACTTCAAAGGGCTGTACTGGAGGTAATGAGTTAAGTACATGTGTTAGTCTATGACCTACTTATGACTGCCCAGTTTAGTGAGGAACAACATCCCATTTTTCAAATGTTATCTAGCCTACCTAAGGTACATAAGGACCCTGTGCAAATACCTATATGTCCTATTGTATCCAGCCGAGGCTGGTTCATAGACCTTTATCAGTCTTTATAGAAAAGACATTTAGACGTGCACTAAATAAGGCAGTGACAGTAAGATAGTGACAGTATTTAAAGATACTATAGCTTTCTTAGAGGAGTTTTTTTCTTGGTATGATCAATATAATGGGAATTACAACTATGCTTTTGTCACATTACATGTAGCTTCACTGTTTACAGTAATACCCAGTGATTCAGGTATTGATTGCGTGAGGCAATTCCTTGACAACAATACTGACTGGCCAGTGAGTAAGGTCAATTTGCCATGTGAATTAATCACACGTACTTGAAAATAATATCATTGTTTTTAACAATGACTTGTATATCCAGCAGACAGGAGTCTCACCTGTCTCAATGTATTTGCAAGCGGGGCAAGAGCAGCATTTGAGCATCCCAAGAGTCTTTGCTCAAATACTCTTTTTATTAGACCCCTGTCTGACTATCAGTTTTGGTCTAACAGATACATCCTCCTGTAAAATAGTCCATTTCTTCAGTAAAATATTTCTTAAGGTTTCTGAATCTAAACTAAATGTATTGAACAAGCCAGTACTATAACAGGCTATTGCTAACTTTAAGCTAGGGTTAAAAGAGTTGTCCTCCACCAAGCTATCCTTTGGAGAGGGTGACACATCATTAACCTGTTCATTATCATTTAGAATTGATATAAAATGACCTGACAACCTTTTATTATATGCTTCTTCAATCAACTCGTCCACTAGATTCAAAGGATAACCTCATTTTAAAAACATCTCTATGAGTGTATTACACCCAGTCAAAAAGTTGATGTCTAAAGAAATCATTCTTGATGCACGTACTAACTGGCCTTTCACTACAGATCTTTTTTGATGAAGAGGATGTGAACTAGAGAAATGTAAACGTGTATTGGAGTAGGTGCTCTTCCTAAAAATCCTAGCAATATGTTTACTATTGGGCCTGTCCTTTACCAATAAAACATCCAAAAAAAGATGTCCTATCCTGATCAAACTGGTATGTGAATTCAAGAAAGGAAGTAGTGTTATTGATACGATCATTGATATTATTAATTATATCGCAACCACCCTGCCAAAAAATAAAAATGTCATCCAGATAGCATGTGTGGAAGTAAATCTGGTCAGTAAATGTTGGATTATTCAATACAAATTCATGTTCACAGTAGGCCATCACAATATTAGCAAACCTGGCACCACAAGGGGATCCCATCGCCGCACCACTTTTTTGTAAAAAATATTTAACATCAAAATAACGTTGTTACTCAAAATAATGTTCAATAACTCTTCACATAAGCTAATGTCAGCCGACGGTCTCTTTCAGAAACAAAAATCTGATACCCATTGGATACCTAATTCTTGAGTAATAACAGTATATAGGTCTCATACATCCACAGTCAATAATATATCATTATGATGAAACTTCATATTATTAAAATATTGAAGAAAATTCCAAGAATACAAGTTCTTGTGAATTTTAGGAATTCTGAAAATAGCAGGGGTCAGTGGCACAACCATATTCAAATAATTGAATAAGCCCATGTCATTACGTGCATCAGGAAACAAATCGTTAAGATGAGATGTCACCAATTGATAAGCACCATTCACTTGGTTCAAAGAAACCGATTCATAATTGTCAGATTCCAAAATCTTGAGCATCCTAAAACTATAATCAAAAGTATTCATAAAAACTAACCTACCTCTTTATTTGGCTTCATCACTCTGATGTTTTGGTCTTTTAAAAATTTAAGAGCAGTATATTCATCTTTATTCAAATTATAAGTATTTTTACTGCCAAAATGATTTTCTGTCATTGCTTATATGTCCATCTCACACACTTTCTCATATAAGCAGAGAACTGGATGAAATGGGTTAAATGTACTAGCAATCCTGAACTCATATTCAACTCTCAAGTTATCATCCAACAAAATTTTTAAGTTCAACGTACATAAGAAAATGTTTCGATCTAGAAGAGTTGAAGCCAAGCCCACTTGAGCTGAAGGAATGAATGTTAATTCAGTGGACAGCAACTCGACCAATTCAGGTTCAGTGTGAAAACTAGAGTAATTATAAACCTTAAAATCACCCTTGTGGTTAGTAAATAAAGTAAAATTATTAGTGTCTGAACTTAAAATAACTGGGTGCGAGCCTAGAGTTTCATCAAAGTCCATTGGTTGTTGGCCTTCTGTGTCTATTGATTCTTACAGGACCTGCCCTCGGTGTGCCATTGGTTCCTCTTCGAAGACATGTAAAAATCCCGACAATTAGACTGGTTAATTCACTCTTGGTTTCTGTTTGACTTGTAATTGGTTCTGATCTAGTTGACGTCTTCTTATTCGTTCACTGCGGCTCAAGGGCGATTTTTTTTTCTTGATTGGCACTTGGTTTGTTGTCTTAGTATTAGCTGTATTCATGCTATTTATCCCATCATCATCTTCATTAGCCGAAAAATTATTGGTTGTTATTAAGGCCTTGTTGGAATTTCCTACCCCGCACTTGAGAGGGGGGAGGATGTGGGTAAGCAGTACCACTCTCCTAATCAATCCTGTCTCTCTCAATTTTCTTTAACTTTACAGCCCTTAACTTATATATGTGCTGGTCAATGCTATTATAGACATGAGTATACTTATCTGTTGTAGTCAAAATTTAATTTTATTAGATTGTCCACGGCATCCAGTTCAATTGCCAGCATTTCAGACATCTTAACGTAATGCTTAGTTAAGACCTGCAAAAATTCACAACCCAGTCTATCGAACAAGTGAATCAGTTTCAGATGTAATGGTGAATTAACTTCAAGTCCAGTATGGTAACGCCATTGGCAGAGACCCTTAGGAATTTGCTACTTACAGACACATTCTTTCAAATATAAAATTTCAAGTTGTAGTTTTTTGTATCCAGTTTATCTTCCTCATCCTTATTTAGATTTTCATTCAAGTCATAAATAATATGCATTCTATTAACATTTTTGTATTTAAATTCTTTATAATGTAAGCCTTGAACTTCATTAGTGTTTCTACAATCTAAAAAAATGTTCCATAGTTTTTTTTTGTATTTTATTCTTTACTTAATCTGTCTTACTTTTGCTTATTTGTCATATTTGCATTCATAAGCAATTTTTCTGTCATAAGATGTCATAAATATCTTGCTATTCCAACATTTATTTAAAATATCTACTTTAATTTAGAAGTAGCTTTTCCTAATCATTTGCTCCTTATTTTTCCATAGCTTAACATAATAATGTTTCTCAATTTCCTCATATCATTTTTTTTCTTGCAGTCCTTCCAACTTATGTTCCATCTCTTAACTAATTATAAAGGATTAGTCCAGATAAAATCACTTTAGCTAGCAGATGTAGGAAACTTCCTCTCTCTGATACCCTCTCTGTGGGAGGAATAAAGACACCTTGTTGAAGTTGTAGTTTATTCAGTTAAGCACTGCTTAACTGAATAGGAAACTGTCTCTCTCTAATACCCTCTCTGTGGGAGGAATAAAGACACCTTGTTGAAGATGTCCTTCAAGGATGCATCTGCAGTCATAACAAATGGGTTGTCCTGTCGTCAGGCAGCCCTTCGGTCGGCCGGATTCCAAAGTCTGGGTCTGGCCTCGGCTGGTGTCGCACTTCACCCGACGTCATCTCTGCTGGTCTTCGGGTATAAAGGCATCAGCCGATGCCATTTTCCTCAGTCTTTCCTGCCGCGTGGCGCCCGAAGCAGAAGCTGTTCGCAAGTGCCGGTCGGTCAGATCCAGAGATTACTACTACCGAATACTACGAAGACTTCTAAAAAGCTAAGTACCCCGTTGGGGACTCTTTCTTGCCTCAGCCGATGTCAGAAAAAGTAAATAACTGTTTAACTTGTGGGAAACAAATACCTCATAAAGATTTCCACTCTTACTGCTTACCTTGTTTAGGCCCAGACCACGACGTAGCAGCCTGTTTAGCCTGTGCTTCCTTCAACCGACGAACGCTTAGGCGTCGGTCGGAGTTTGCTGAACAGTTTTCGGCTCAGATTTTGCATACATTATGCCGCCGGATCCTCCGACTACTCAAATTGTTAAAACGCAAAGAAAAAGACCGACACCGCGGTCCATGGTTTCGGCCGAAACCACATTTAAGCAAAACGCGAGTGTCTTGGTTTCGGCCAAACCGAGCAAACGGGTCAATCTTCAGCGAATCCATGACTACTACCGAGGCTCCTGCTACCCTAGTTGAATCGGCCTCTGAAGTTTTGCCTACTAATGTGGTTCCTAGTGAATTATCAGACACCATCCCTTTGGATGTCTCTACCCCAGCACGTGGTGCTGCTAGGCCTCCTGCAGCCATGTCTATTAAGGCCTTTGCCAGGGCTAAAGCAGCCAAAACTTCTAAATCAGTGCCTGTTAAGCCCCCCTCACACAGGCCCAGTTCCAGTTCACAAATGCTTACTCTGGCAGAGGATCTCATCTCTTTAATTAGGGATCCCAATCTCACCCAGACAGGGCCTCTCAGCCTCCAGAAAAGAGACCTAGAGCAGAGCCCCCAGAGCCAGTCTCCTCTGATGATTCTTCGGATGACTCAGACATTACAGACCATCCAGAGGCTCCTTTTTCTACTTATGAAGATTCCGATGCTGAAGAATCTATTCCATCTGCCTCTCCACCAGAGGAATTTTCCTTTGGGAAACCTTACATGCCATGAGAGAACAATTCCAATGGCAGGGACAAGATTTCTCAGATTCAAGAAAAAGGCTTAGGACCTTTCTACACTTACCACAACATAGGCCCTTAGCTATACCTCCAGTTGTGCCTGTTGTGGATGATGCATTTAATGATGTTTGCACTGCTCCTGATACTTTACCTCCAGCCCCTGCCAAACCAGATAGGTTTTACAGGGTGCCAGACACTCATCACCACCTATACAAGGCCCCACTTGCAGATCCTGAGACTATCTCCCAGGGGCCTAAGGCAGTAGCTTCGACCTCAGCAAAAACCCTCTCCTTCTGAAAGGGAATCCAGGTCCTTAGAGAGATGGGGAAAAAAGTTTACACCTCTGCTACTCTCTCAGCTAGAGCTTTGAACTGTCAGTTTCATATGATCCAATACCAAGAGTTTATGCTTGATCAGTTAACTAAGAAACTGTCCTCTGATGACTCCTTAGATAAGAAATATGTTTTAGAAATGGTGAATAACATTCAGCAGGTTAGTAACCATTCTTTAAAATGTGGCTATGATGCACTGGAGGCTTCATTTAGATCAGCCATGACTGGCACAGTTATAAGAAGGCATGCATGGTTGAAAGAACAGGTCTTGCCGGATCATGTTAAAGCAAAGCTGTTAGATGCTCCTATGGATAAGGCCAGTCTATTTGGTACTCCTGCTCAGCAAGTAATGAAGAAAATGGAAGAGAAGGCTAAATCTGTACAAACAGTTAAGGATTTCTTACAGGTTCAGCCCCCAAGGTTTAGCAGGAACTGGCCTTCCAAAAATTGGTCCTTTCCAGACTCCTCAAAATCTCAGAGAGGCAGGAATAGACGTTCCAGAGGCAGAAATCAATCCAGAGGAGGTGCCTACAGAGGACTCCAGTGGCAAGGCAATAACCAGCGAGGCACAGACACAACCACTGCCACTGCAACAGGACAGTCACAGTGACTTGGCTCTGACACCGCCTACCAGGGAACAAACAGCAGCACCTTTAGGCGGAAAGTTAGCCTTATTTTCAAAAAATTGGCACTATATCACAAAAGACAAGTGGATTTTGCAAACCATAGACCAAGGCTACAGGTTTCACTTCCACACCTTACCAGTAAAAAGAGGAATGCCAAACCTACCTCCAAATCAAAAAACAGAAGCTCTAAAGCAGATAGCTCAATTAACAAAGATGAGAGCTGTGGAAAGAGTACCACTAACAGAACAGGGCAAAGGATTCTACTCCAGACTCTTCCTAGTACCAAGAAAAGAGAAGTTGGAGACCTATTCTCGACCTGTCCATCTTAAACACATTCATCATTGTCCCAAAATTCAAAATGCTGACCCTACAGCAACTTCTTCCCATGCTGGGCAAGGAGTGTTGGCTGGTAACTCTAGATCTCAAGGAGGCATACCTGCACGCCATACGACCAAATTGCAGAAGATACCTCAGATTTCTTGCAGGATCAGAGCATTATCAATTCTCAGCATTGCCCTTTGGCTTATCTACTGCCCAGAGTATTCACAAAATGCCTGGCATCAGTAATCGCTCATTGCAGGCTACAGGGAATCCAAATTTATCCATACCTGGACGACTGCCTGATACAAGCGGACAACAAAAGCAAGCTGACAAAAGACTTACAAAGAGTCATTTGCTTACTACAAGCCCTGGGATACACAGTCAATTTAAAAAAGTCAAGACTGATACCATCCCAAACAAGAACATTCCTGGGTGCGGAATTGGACACAGTAAAACAGATGGCATTCCTAACTGCAGAAAAACAAGAACAACTCCCTCTTTACTTCTTGGCATTAACAAAGCAGAACAAACTAACATCAAGAAAAGTACTGCAGGCCTTGGGCTTCATGGCATCATGCATAATCCTGGTCCTCCATGCCAGACTGCATATGAGAAAGCTACAGTGGTACCTAAAGAATTTATTGTCTCAACACAGGCACAGCTTAGAAACCGAAATCCCACTAATCCCATGCCTGAAACAAGAGTTCCTATGGTGGGCTCAAGCATGCCAATCAAACCCAGGCTTGCCCTTCCACAACTTTCAAGCAAGCCAAACCATCACAACGGACGCCTCAGACCTCGGTTGGGGGGCCCACATGCTGGACAAGTGCATACAAGGCTTATGGACTCCAGATCAGCTGCACCTGCACATAAATCAAAAAGAAATGCTGGCAGTAAAACTAGCAATCCAGAATTTCAGACCATTCCTCAAGGAAGGCCATTTAATGATAAGGACAGACAACACCACAGTCATGTGGTACATCAACAAACAGGGAGGCACTCATTCATACCCCCTATGCAGAATGACTCTGGACCTTTGGAATATGGCTCTGAGCTACAACATCCAATTACAGGCAATATTTGTACCGGGAAAAGAAAACACCCTAGCAGACATGTTAAGCAGAACTACCTCGGATGCTCACGAATGTATGCTACACCCGGACATCTTCAAGGCCATCACAAAGAAATGGGGAATGCCACAAATAGACCTATTTGCATCCCCACTCAATCACCAGCTCAAGAAATTCTGCACAAGGACATACCACCCACTTGCATGGAAGGTGGACTCTCTATCCTTCAGTTGGAAAGGCCTGACAGCATATGCATTTCCACCTCTTCCTTTGATGCACAAGGTACTACTGAAAATCAAAGAGGAACGACCAAGGATAATTCTGATAGCTCCGAATTGGCCAAGACAACACTGGTATCCATTGCTGAGGAGCATGTCTCGGGGGAGAATGTGGACACTACCCTGATGCCTTTGATGTTAACTCAGAACAACTACAACATCATGCATCCAAACCTAAAAACTCTGCAACTGACTGCCTGGAACATCATATAACAGCAACTAACCCAGACTTATCCCAAAGGGTTAAAGACATTATCCTTGAAGCCCGCAGACCTTCAACAAGAAGGAACTATGCAGGAAAATGGAAAAGGTTTGTCATTTGGAGTACTGAAAGAGGAAAAGATGTGTCAGATAGATATTGCTAACATCCTGGAGTACTTGGCAGAGCTTCTCCATACAGGCCTGTCCTATTCCTCCATCAAGATACATGCATCAGCTATTTCTGCAGAATACAGCTTCGATCCCCCTGTCTTCTCACATCCTCTACTCAGGCAGTTCCTCAGAGGAATCAAGAATGTAAAACCTCCTAGGAAACCACCATTACCAGCATGGGACTTGAACTTTGTGCTAGAAAAATTGACACTCCCTCCATTTGAACCAGCAGCAACTGCAGATCTTCAACACCTATCATGGAAAACTGCTTTCCTACTGGCAATTACTCCAGCAAGGAGGGTCTCGGAACTACAGGCCTTAATGGCAGTACAACCCTTCCTAATCTTCCATCAAGATAGAGTGTCCATGAGAACTAATCCTACATTTATGCCTAAGGTGGTATCCAGAGTGTCTCTAAACCAGGCAATCCACCTACCTACCTTCTTTCCCAATCCACAGAACAGGGGGGAAAGACTGCTGCATACCTTGGATGTACATAGACAGTTACGCTACTACCTGGACAGAACCAAAGGTAACAGAAAAACTGACCAGCTTTTAGTAGCCTATGCAACAGGAAGAGAAGGAAAAGCAATTTCCAAACAGACAATCTCCAAATGGATAGGAAATTGCATAAGATTCTGTAACTCCTACCATGGAAAACCAATTCCACAGAACATAAGACCTCACTCTACAAGGGCTACAGCCACTACCACAGCTTTCTTACGAGGAGTGGCAACCAAGGACATTATTGAGGCGGCTACTTGGACCTCCGTGCATACATTTGCCAAGCATTACAACTTACCTCTATACTCTAGATCCCGAGCAGGGTTTGCCACTGCTGTATTGCAAGGGATCCTAACTACACCATAATTCTTCTTCCTCCTCCCCTAGTTTGGCTATGGTATTCTACCCATTTGTTATGACTGCAGATGCATCCTTGAAGGACATAGTACAGTTTTGTACCTACCATAAATGTAGATGTCCGAACAGGATAGCATCTGCAGTCAGGATTACCCACCCTCCTTCCCCTCTGTGGTACTCCTAGGGTATTTACCCTCTTAATAGCTAGCTGGGGGGGGGTCTCTTATGGTGTATTTGTTTGTATATATGTACATACATGCTTATTTTTTGTATTTGCCTTCTACTTTTTTGGAAACATTGGCATTTAGCTTTCCAAGAGGGCAACTGGCATCTGGGGCAAGAAACACTGAGGAAAATGGCGTCGGCTGATGCCTTTATACCCGAAGACCAGCAGAGATGACGTCGGGTGAAGTGCGACACCAGCCGAGGCCAGACCCAGACTTTGGAATCCGGCCGACCGAAGGGCTGCCTGACGACAGGACAACCCATTTGTTATGACTGCAGATGCTATCCTGTTCGGACATCTACATTTATGGTAGGTACAAAACTGTACTTTTCCTGTAGTTTATTCAGTTAAGCACTGCTTAACTGAATAGGAAACTGTCTCTGTCTGATACCCTGTCTGTGGGAGGAATAAAGACACCTTGTTGAAGTTTCCAGTAGCTAAACTACTGGAAACTTCAACAAGGTGTCTTTATTCCTCCCACCGAGAGGATATCAGAGAGAGACAGTTTCCTAGATCTGCTAGCTAAAGTGATTTTATCTGGCCTAATCCTTTATAATCTCTTTTGTTGTTAGTCCTTTCACCCTCTGGGACACAGGTGAGATACCAGACTTTTCAAGCCCTGTGGATTATCTCTGTTATCTTTTAGTAATTCAAAATACCACTTTCTTTAATCAAAATCACTTTTTTTCTTGTTTTTTTTTCTGATATATGTCCTTGTGTTTTCCCACATTATATTACCAATGCAATATTTTTTATTTTCTATTTTAAGTTTTCCTGTAGTCCATAACAAATGTAATGAAGCCAACTAAACAGTAGTCTTTTTTTTACCATGTCTCTGTTCTTCTACTTTATAGCATTTAAATGGGAACTGCATATAAACGAAAATAACATCTCAAGTGACTTTCTCTAAACTTAATAGGAAAACATAAATATTTATCTTGCATAACACAGTTTTCCCAAAACATTGAGTGTATTAAAATAAACTTTCTTTCTAGAAGATGACTCAAATATTTTCCACGTATTAACAGTAATTGTAATTTAATTCGGAATTATAACCCACATCTCTTTACATCTTTCTTCCTTACCAAATCTTATTCCCAAAAATGTTTTATCTCTGAATTTGAAAAATACACTTCTGCATTTTTAACTAAATCTCCAAATCCTTTACATTTTTTTGTATTAATATTTAAACCCACTTTTAAAAACACATTTCTATATCCCCAAACAGCTTTTTTATCGATCCCTTTCCATTTGCAATAATAGCTACATAATATGCATTTGTTAAATATATATGGAAATGTTAATGTTTTGACCTAATTTAACATTCCTTTCACTGACATATCTGTCTTGCTCACCACTGGATTAATCACAAAAGCAAACAACAAGCTGCTTATAGGGCAACCGTGTTTGACACTTTTTCTTCATGCTTTTCTTGACTAAACCACCCATTCACTAATATGTTATTCCAAGAATTACTATGTATAATCTTGAATAAATGTACACATTTTTATGTAATACATATTGCAGTGTTTCAAAGTTTGATTTACTTTGTCATATACCTTCTCAGTATCACAGACTATAATCTTAGTATTATTCCCTTCAAATAAAATACTTTTTGCAAATCCTTTAATAGTGAAAACATATCTTTACAATTTCTTCCTTCTTATAGGTACCATATATACCTTCTACTAATATGTCCATAATCATCCCTAATCTCTTCTGCAAAATTTTCATTAAAATGTTATTGTTTACATTATTTAACTTTATAGGTCTGTAATTCTGTAATAGATTTCTATTCCCTTTTTATTATTAAGCTTGACAACTCATATTCTGACTAATAATGCCATGCCTGCAAAAATATTTTTTTTCTTATAGGTTCATAGGTTGGTACTAGGCTATCGGCCCTAGGGCCTGTACAAGCTTAGCCATAACAATTCCGTGGCTATTTCTTCCCACAGTATTTACTTCCCTGGACTCCTGTCTAGCAGGGCGCCTGACGTGATCCCCGGGGTGAATTTTCTGTCTCCCATCCAATCATCAAGGTTCCTTTTGAAGAGGGCCAAAGAGACGCTCTGCTTGACATGTATGGGCAGTCTATTCCAGAATCTAGGGAGTCTCTGGGTCAGGAACCTATCCCTCCAGCATGTTTTGTTCATTGTAATGACAAGGTTTAGATCCCTGGAATGTGTGTTTGGGATTTCTTTAAGTGTTGCATGTCCAACAACTCTGGGTTTGACATGGCCTTGTATGTTAAGCAGAGATCACCTCTGCGTAGACGATATGCAACAGGGTATTGGTGGAGTTTGTTTAGACGGTCAGCATAAGGCATCTATTTTAGGCCTGTGATTCTTTTAGTGAGGCATTTCTGCGGCCTTTCCAGTTGTTGCAGATGTCTTGAGAGGTACATACCAAACGGGGAGTTGTATTAAGGGATGAGTACAGTGGGACAATGACTTCCTTTTTTCTGGATGAAAAGCCCTTAGTGATTAGGTGTGCCACATAAAAGGATTTCCTGATTGTTCTGGCGATGTGGTTATCGAAGGTGAGACCCACTGTCCTCCTGTGTCCCTAAGACTCTTATCACACTTTCAGTGTTTAGTGTACTGCCACCTATGTGTGGTAATTCATGGGTACATGTTTTTTCCCAAAGGGGATAACTATACATTTCTTGGCATTGAGCTTGAGCCCATGGCTCTGGCACCAAGCATCTGTTTCTGTAAGGCCCTTTTGTAGAATATCCACATCGTTTGGAGATCCAATAATGGCTCCCAGTTTGCAGTCATCTGTGGACTTTGTTAGCCAGAGTCCCTTAGTGTTGGCCTGTACTTCAGAGAAGTAGATGCCAAACAAGAGTGGTCCCAGGACTGAACCCTGAGGTACTCCACTTGTCTGGAGCTGGATTTGGAGTTGGCTACTTTTACAGTGTGGGTTCTGTCAGTAAGCCAGTTGGCAACCCATCGAGTGACGTAGGGATTAATGCCCCACTGAGTAAGTTTATCTATGATTCCATAGTGGAGGATGGTGTCAAAGGCCTGGCAAGGTCCAGATAGGCTGTGTGGACCACCTTACCCTTGTCCACAGCTCTGGAGACTGATTCAAAGAAGTCAGTCAGGTTCAGGAGATAAGATAGGCCCTTCACAAGCCCAAACTGCGTGGGGTCCAGTGTTTGAAGGTTGCCAATGTTTTTTTTTATAAGTTCCATGATAGTACGTTCCATGGCCTTGCAGATCAGGCTCTTCAGACTGATAGGGCGGTAGTTCCCAGGATCCAAGGTGGAATCCCCCCTTGTGGAGTGGGATAACTGTAGTTGTGTGCCACTCAGTGGGCACGAAGCCTGAGGTGAGGCTATGATTAAACATGACACTTAGGTGAGGTGCCAGTTTATTTTGTAGTTCATGTAGTACACAGCCCGGGGTGTCGTCTGGTCCCATGGATGCTGTATTCTTAGCTTTGGAGAGTGCGATTTTTACCTGTGTGGCCATTATTACCAGAATTTGGTGATCTTTTGGTCTAGAGATGGGCCCTTTAGGGGGTGAGAGGGGGGTGAAGTTTGCACTGAATCGATCTGCCAGGATATTGGCAATATCCTTGGGATCAGTATATTTAATGCCATTCTGTTGTAGCTCAGAGCAGATCTGAGCATTGCCGTTTAGATTCTTGACATAGCTATAGAATGCCTTATGGTTGTCTTTGGAATCTTTGGCAGTTTTATTTTCGTAACTTGCTTTGGAGGATTTTATGAAGGATCCTAGCTTCTTACTGAGCCTGGTAAGGGAGTTTTTTGAACCCTGGGATTTTCCTCTTTTCTGCAACAGTTTCTTCCTTTAGTTGTAAAGTTTGTTTATGGCAAGGGGCCACCAGATTGGCTTCCTTTTTTTGAAGGAGCACGTCTTGGTTCTGTTGGGATGGCACAATTCATGTACAAGTGGATGTGCTCGTACAGTGCCTTAGTGTAGGATTCAGTAGTCGAACTTTCAGTTCCCATCTGCGTGGGTGTCATGAAGTCTGTCACTTCTGACTTAAGCAGCATAAAGTTGGCTTTGGAGAAGTTTTTTTACGGAGGTTTCCTTACTGAGGGGTGGGGGTGGGATGGTGGATGTCAAGGGTGATTAGCTTATGGTCAGACCTGACCAATGAGGGGGTGACCATAGGTTTGGAGCATCGATTTCCCATGTTGGTAATGACCAGGTCTAGGATATTGGAGCCCTTGGTGGGACTAAGGATTAGTTGACCCCGTTGGGCAAAGGTGTTGGTACACAAGTAGTTTTCTCAGTTAATGGCAAGGTAGTTGAAATCACCCAGGATTAGGGTTTTTGGTTGTATCTTTAATATTTTCCAGTATGTTTAGAAAGGTGTTGTGAGAATCATGAGGCATGGTGGGGGATCTGTAGCATGCTACAGTTTGGATTGCAGTCTTACCTGCACCTGGAGAATTTCAGACACATTGTGTTGGGCAGCTAGCCTGGTGTTGTGAATATCCTTGGAGAATTTGGACACTTCTACACCTTTAGTGTTTCGGTCCTGGTTTGGTGTCCAAAAAGTTTGGTAAGAGTTGTAGCCTGGTATTGCAGAGGTGCTCTCTGGAGCCTTGAACCAGGTCTCAGATGTTCTTCGTGTTTCACTGTTGCAGCCATTACATTTGGGTAATCTGCTTACAGGTTGCCCTCAGTCGGCCTGATTAACAAAGTCTTGGGTCCTACGTCAGTTGCTGTCCCTTCTTCCATGATGTCAGGTCGTCAGGGGTATAAAACATGCAGCCGACGCCATTACATCACTCTTTCTTGCCGTGCGGTGCCCGAAGCAGAAGCAGTTCGCAAGTGCCGGTCGGCTACCTTCTGCAATTTTTGTTTTCAAGTTTCAGAACCGAAGTCTTCAACTAAAGCTAAGTACCCCGTTGGGGAAACTTTTTCTTGCTCCTTACCGATGTCAGTAAAAGTTAATAATTGCATTACTTGTGGAAAGCAAATACCTCATAAGGATTTTCATTCGTACTGTATTCCTTGCCTAGGCCCTGACCACGACGTACCTTGCTGTCGGTTTTGTGCTTTATTTAATCAGCGCACTATCAATCGTTGGTATATTTTTGCCTCTAAATATTTCGGTTCTCTGTTTAATTAGCCAGAAATGTCGTTGCTTAGCCATCCGACTACTGGGATTCTGAAAAAACGCAAAGATAAAGACAGAGACAGGCCGCCGAGTTCCAAAACTGCTGATGACGCTTCTCCTAAGCCAGTCTCCAGTTCGCCGGTACTCAGTGAGGTGCTTTTGCAGCCCCTGATACCCGCTACTTCTTCTTTGTAGGCCTCTACTTAGACCCATTCAGAGTCTGGTATGCTGCAGGATGCTTCAACTATGGAACCCGCAGATGTCTTTACCTTGGATGGGTCCGGAGATGCTGTGCAGGCACTGGCTTCCTAGGGTGTATTCAGGTCTATGGACTTGCATATTAAATCGATGCCTCCTTCATTACTTCAGCCTAAATCTCGATCCATGTCTAAAAAACCGATGCCCAGGCCACATGCTCAGGCCTCTATGCCTAAAAAACAAATGATAAGAATGACTGAAGACTTCTAAGAGGCCTAGGACTGAGGTTGATTATGGATCTTCTGATCAGGATTCTATTTTTTCTGACTCTTCTGATGACCTGCATTTGTCCTTACCTACTTATGAGGATTCTGATGCAGAGGACTCTATTCCCTCTGCTTCCCCTCCTGAGGATTTTTCTTTTGGGGAAACCTTACATTCTCTAAGGGAGCATTTCCACTGGGAAAGCCAGGATTACTCTGATTCAAAAAAGAGGCTTAGGGATTTCCTTCTCCTACCTCACCATAGGCCTTTAGCTATTCCTCCAGTACCAGACATTGTTGATGATGCTTTCTCGGAATCTAGTTTGGCCCCTGACTCCCTGCCTCCTGCTCCCAGAAAACCTGACCGATACTACAGTGTCCCTGAATCCCACAAGTTCCTTTTCAAAAATCCTATTGCAGATCCAGAGACTATTTCACAGGGGCCCAAGGGCATTAAGGCTTTTACTGCTAAAAACCTACCCCTTCTGATAGAGACTCCAGGGCGCTGGATAGATGGGGTAAGAAGGTTTACACTTCTGCAACCTTGGCCATTAGGGCTTTAAACTGCCAGTTTCATGTGTTAAAATATCAGCAACATGTTATTGGACTGCTTAAACAGAAAATGATATTGATTCCTGACTGTATGGAAAATAAAGAATTACAGGATTTAATGCATTCTGCCGAACAAGTTGGAAAACATACTTTGCAATGTGGTTTTGATTCATTAGAGGCCTCTTGTAGGGCTGCTGTTACTGGGTCTGTGCTCAGAAGGCATGCTTGGCTTAAGGAGCAATCTTTGCCTGATCATTTTAAAGCTAAATTGTTGGATGTTCCTTTAAATCAGGACCACCTGTTTGGCAACAAGGCTGAGGAAGTTCTTAAAAAGATGGAAGATAAAGCTAAGTCTATGCAAACTGTTAAAGATTTTTTACAAGTTCAGTCTCCTATTTTTAGTAGGCACTGGCCCTCTAAAAATTGGTCCTTTCCAGCCCCTTCCAGGTCGTCTCATGCCAAACCCAGACACAGCAAAAACCCCAGGTTTCAGTCCCAGGGAACTCACAGAACTAAGCAGTGGGGGGCCTCCACTTCCAAGTCTGGGAATAATAAGACTTCCCCCTATGGTAAACTGTCTCAATGACCTCCTTTTAAAATTTCCAAGCACTTATCATCTGAATGCCCCTTTGGGGGGAAAGATTGCTCTTTATGCAAGAATTGGGAACTCATTACCCAGGACAAATGGCTTTTAAATATAGTGTCCCAGGGATTCAGATTTCACTTCCACATGTTGCCATCACCAAGTGGATGGCCGGACCTACCCCCAAATCAGTGGGCACAGGCACAAAAACAAGTACTTTCTCTCTTAAGCGTGGGGGCTATTCAACTGGTACCAGAAGAGGAAAAGGGACAAGGTTTATACTCAAGACTTTTCCTGGTACCCAGGAAAGACAATTCATGGCATCCTATCCTGGACCTGCCTACTCTAAACACCTTTTTGGAGATTACAAAATTCAAGATGCTGACTTTTCACCAATTACTTCCTATGTTAGGCAAAGATGCCTGGTTGGCAGCACTAGATTTAAAAGAAGCATACCTGCACATCCCATTCAGGGAATCTTGCAGAAGATACCTACGCTTCAAAGCAGGCTACACACACTATCAGTTCTCTGCAATGCCCTTTGGCTTATCTACTGCGCCCAGAATATTCACAAAGTGCCTAGCTCCAGTTATTGCATTTTGCAGGAAAGAAATATTCAAATATACCCATACCTGGATGATTGTCTAATTCAAGCAGAAAGCCAGGATATACTTTTGAATCATCTGGCCTTTGTAAAAAGGGTTCTAACTTGTCTGGGGTACACCATACATGAAAAGAAATCACAATTGGTACCATGCCAACAAATTATATTCCTGGGAGCAGGCTTGAATACAACTTCCCAGATGGCTTACCTCATGCCAGAAAAGCAAATTCATTTGGCAACTTACTTCAAACAAGTGGCCACAAAAACCCTGCTATCTGCAAGACAAAAACTGCAAACCTTGGGGTTCTTGGCCTCCTGCATTCTTTTAATTCTATATGCAAGACTGCATATGAGGAAACTACAGTGGTATCTAAAAAGCTATGGTGTCAACATTCTCAAAATCTAGAAACAATGATTCCTATCATACCTTGCCTACGCCTAGAGTTCCTTTGGTGGGCAGAGGCCTTCCAGCAAAACAAGGGACTAACTTTCACACCAGCTCCTACCACCCAAACCCTAACAACAGATGCGTCAGACTATCAGGCTCACCTGGCAGGGAAGTGCATTCAGGGCAAATGGAACCCAAGTCAAATGCACCTGCTTATCAATCAAAAAGAAATGTTAGCTGTACAGAATGTTCCGACAGCTTTCAAGGACCACATTCTTCCAGGACGACTAATAGTAAAGACGGACAGCACCACTGTTATGTGGTACATAAACAAGCAGGGGGGTACACATTCTTACCCCCCTTGCAGACTAGACATGGCATTGTGGAACACAGCCTTGAGCTACCAAGTGCATCTACAAGCTCAATTCCTGCCAGGAAAATTAAATACACTGGGAGATGGACTAAGCAGAAACCTCATGGACCCACACGAGTGGAAACTGGAACCAAGGATTTTCAACATGTTGACAAGCAAATGGGGAAGCCCAGATATAGACCTGTTTGCCTCTCTCCAGAACTACAATTGGACAAATTTTGTGCAAGGACTCCCCACAAACAAGCCTGGAAAGTGGATGCTCTGTCCTAGAGCTGGAAAAACTTATCAGTCTATGCCTCCCCCCCCCCCCTCTGCCTATGCTCTCCAGAGTACTACTAAAAATCAAACAGGACAAACCAAGGATGATTTTGATTGCTCCAGACTGGCCACACCAACACTGGTACCCCCTCCTGCACAGTGTGTCATGGTTATCCCCATGGCACCTGCCTCAGACTCCTTCCCTGCTGTCTCAGCAGGAGAACCAGATTCTGCACCCTCAGCTGCCAACACTGAACCTTGCAGCCTGGCTAATTACTTAATCTCTCCTTTAACATCCCTCAGCAAACCTGTGATGGATATCATTTTAGATGCAATGAAGGCCTAGTACTAGAAAATCTTATGCTGAAAAATGGAAAAGATTCTGTGCCTGGAACCAGTCTCAAGGGATGAGCACAGCAGCACACAATTTACCTCAGATTTTACAATACTTAGCTGAGATGCTTCACAAGGGCCTATCTTTTTCCTCCATTAAAATCCACGCCTCAGCCATTTCAGCTCATTATAACACAGAACCTCCCCTCTTCTGTCATCCACTGCTCAAGCAGTTCCTCAGAGGGGCCAAAAATTTGAGACAACCCAGGAGAACTCCAACCCCAGCCTGAGGACTTAACTTTGTCTTGGAGAAACTCACTCTACCTCCTTTCGAGCCAGCTGCTACTGCAGACCTAAAATTTCTTTCTTGGAAAGCAGCTTTCCTTTTAGCAGTCACTTTAGCTAGAAGGGTATCTGAATTACAGGCCCTTATGGCAGTAGAGCCTTTCATCATCTTTCATGCGGACAGGTTGTCACTCAGAATCAATCCATCCTTCATGCCCAAGGTGGTATCCAGTGTGGCACTTAATCAGTCCATTCATTTGCCAACTTTCTTTCTGAATCCACAGAATAAATGGGAACGGATACTGCATTCTTTAGATGTGCACAGACATCTTAGATTCTACTTGGACAGGACTAAGTCTCAAAGGAAATCTGAACAACTGTTGGTAGCATTTGCTGCAGGTGCAGAGGGGAAGGCTATTTCAAAGCAAACCATTTCTAAATGGATAAGCCATTGCATTAATTTCTGCTATAAGCACCATGGAAAACCTATCCCTCAGGGGATCAGACCTCCTTCCACTAGGGCTGCATTTACCTCTACAGTCTTTCTCAGAGGCGTCCCTACTAGGGACATCCTAGAAGCTGCTACCTGAAGTTCTGTACATACTTTCACCAAGCATTACCATTTGCCAGTTTTCTCTAAATCTAGAGCTGGCTTTGCCACTGTAGTCTTGCAGGGCCTTATAGCTGGCCGTAATGCTATCTGAACTACTCCTCCCAACCATAGCTTTGGGAATCTACCCAAATATAATGACTGCAACAGTGAAACACGAAGAACATAGTACAGTTGTGTACACTTACCATAAATGTAGATGTTAGTGTATTCACAGTTGCTGTCTTGGTTACACTCCCTCCAACCCCCTAACTTCTTTTGGCTATACCACTACTTTCCTTTACTATGCTTAAAAGCCTTTTTGGTGTATTTGCTTTTTTGTTGGAGGTATATTTTTGTGCTTTTATGTTTAATTGCTTCCCATTAGGGGGGCACCTGACATCTGGGGCAAGAAAAACTGATGTAATGGCATCGACTGCATGTTTTATACCCCTGACGTCATTGAAGAAGGGACAGCAATCAACACAGGACCCAAGACTTTGTTAATCAGGCCGACTGAGGGCAACCTGCAAGCAGATTACCCAAATGTAATGACTGCAACAGTGAATACACTCGAACATCTACATTTATGGTAAGTGTACACAACTGTACTTTACTGCACAGATATCGATGTTCTCCATTTTTAGGAGTGCCTTGAGAGAGAGAGTGCATTTTGAGGTTTAGATTTCTAGCATTGAGTAGCATTACCTTCAGATTTTGCATGCTTGTACCTGTTAAGGTGGTAGTTTTGTCCTTTGAACTTTGCCTAAAAAAGGCACTATAGGAGAGGCAAGAGCCTTAGCCAGTAATCTGAATCCCAGGGGTGACAGGTGCAGGCCATCTCTGGTAAAGCATCATTGTCTATCGATCATGTCATCCCAGGTAGACAGATACTGGATCCCCTTTGAATGACACCAGAAGCTTAGCCAATTGTTGAAGTCAATCATTTTGTCCTTGTACTGTGGTGTCATTCTGGGCGAAGGCAAGATGCTACTCAGGACTAGGGTCATACCTGCCTGAGCTCTTCCATGTCTCTCTTCTTCATTTATTTCCTTGTAAAATTCGTGGGTTATTCATTCCGGGCAAGGCATACTTTTTAAAAGTAACTTTCAGTACTTTATTCAGTTTATTTAATTCTGTTTTTCTTGCAACTTCTTTTGCATCATTCTTATTTAAGATTCCATGTATCAGACTGATTTTTTTCAACATCCTTATGTATCTATTAAAATAGCTTACCGCCTCTTGGATTATTTCTTTCATACTACATTTCTCTAATCTGTCCTCTCCGTTGATTCCTTCACTTTTACTACTTTCTTTCTCCTTTCCTTAAAAATGGTTAAATATCCTGCTGTTTCACTTGCAGCAGATTTCTGATTGTATTTTTTCTGCCTTTAACATATTTTCCTTAATATCTTTCCTTCAGTTTTCTTTCTTTCATTTTCTTTCAATGCTTTCTCAGTCATTTATTACATTCTCATCTTTTTTATTTCTCCACAAAATATTTTTTCTCATTTTAGAAATTAATTTCTGTACTTTTCTTTATATTGCAAATGCCACTATTCTGTGTTCTTCTAAAAAGTAAGTCATTATATAATCCATCTTGCCATAAATTTTCGTCACATACCTTAAAAAAGGTTCTTTTGTACTTCACCAGCTAAAACATTTGTTTTTCCTTCTCTAATATAATCTTCTTCATTAGTTATTTCTGCCTCAAAAGACAAATGATCAGAAAAATATACTTATTGTGATCCAATATTTCTTTCACTTAATCTGAAAAAAATAGTTCAGTCAACTTCTATTTGTAAATTTCCCCTTCTTTATGTAAAGCCCCTTTTCTTACCCAATTGCAGTTGACCAGTTTTTAATACTTTTCTTTGTGTTATGACATCCTTACCAGTCTTCCCCTCTACCTTTTTCTTAAATTACATTTCAAGTCCATAATCATCAACCCCCTTTTTCCCATTTTCTGCATGGAGTCTGGGTGTTGTCAACTGTCATCACATCTCTGTTTGGTGCCACTCTTCTACCTTCTTGGACAGTCATACCTGACCTTTGCAAGTCTTCTGTCACACAATCCATCCATCTTGTTGATGGACATCGTCATTTCCTCTTGCCTTTTTTCTTTGTGTCATAAATCATGTTTTCCATATTGTCGTCTGCCTTTTTTGCACAGGTGCCCAAACCACTATAATGTGTTCTCTCTGACCTTCTCTGCAGTTAGAGATATTTTGACTTCTGCTCTGATGTCCATATTTCTTTTTATGTCCCACAGTATGCATCCTGCCACCAGTTTCAGGCGCTTCATTTCCATCACCTCTAGCTTTCTCCACTGGTACTGGTTTCTGTACCATATAGCAATCCTGGATGCACCACAGTTTTGTACACCTTACTTTTCTGCTTCTTTGGCATTTTTTTGTCATAAACTACCCTTAACAACTCTGTGCCACTTGGCTGCATCCCCTCTGATTCTAACTTTGACCTCTTCATTCAGACTTGCATTCTCCTGAACTACCCATGTCAGATACTGAAGCTGTTAACCTGCTGTACTGTTTTTCCTTCTACCTCATTTCTCAGCTTCTTCTGATTTCCACCATTTGATGCCATTACAACTGTTTTATGTGTACACAGTTTCATCCCATGTGCCTTCAGTTTTGCATTCCATTGCCCTATCCTTTACTGAAGTTCTTGCTCAGAGTCTGCCTGTAATGCCACATCATGACAATTCAAATCCTTTATAATAATGTCCATATTTGGTAACTCACATTTTATTTTAAGTTCCTGAAACAGTTCTCTTACTCTTCTGAGTTTAAGCATATAATACCTATCAATCTCCAGACTGTTTTATCATCTCTAATATCTCATGTCATACTTCCTTCTGGCCTAATTGTTATAATGTCCAAAATTTTAATTGTTTAAACTGATTTTGAACTTCAGCCATAAAATTGTCTTTGTAATTCTGTACATCTTTCTTCATGTCATACTCTCCATTTTATCACTTTAATTTATATCATTCTCACTTTGAATAATGTTTTCATTGTTTGAATTCTTATTTTCTTCGAATACATGCTTACAGTCATCCCAATAATGTTTTGTACTCCCATATTTCCAACAAATTTCCAGCAGCCATATAACCTATTTCTTCATAATGATAAAATGTTCTTTTACTACATTCCTTTATCAAATGATCCCCTGCCCCATAATGAAAAATCCTTGGCTAACCCCAGTATTTAAGCATACCTTTTTCCCCATTTACAATAATAATGCATTATAATTGCATACTTTCTCCATTTTTGTATCCAAACATTCATTTCCCATCCCCCATTCCATAATTATCTATCATCAAACATGTTTTCATATCAGAAATATTTTTACATTTATTGAACAAAAATTCAATTCATCTGCATTCAGTTCAGATATCCTGAACTAAATGTTTACTTTCCTTCTAAGTAATGCACTTATCCCTTTAATAACGTAAGCATTCCATGGTTCGCAATCCTTTTCCATTCAAAACCTGCAAAATCTCCTGGCGGTGTAGGCCCCAGTTATAATTTAGTAACTGAATGCTATTTTTATGTATATGAAGGCAACTGAATCTATTTTAAAGTACCTGAATGTGTTTTACTGCTTATGCAAATGCTCGCACATGTTACTGACTTACATTTAGTGTCTTTATATCAAAACTCATAAGCGACCTATTCTGCAGTCATTTAAAGTAACTGAATGCTGTTTTATGTATAAGAATGTGTTTTAAAGATTATGCAAAGGCTTGCACATGTTGCTGACTAACTCTAGGCATCTTTTAATCATAACGCATTAGCGACCTAGAGCTGAAGTCATTTAAAGTTAAAATTTAGCAACTGACTGTGTATTTAATCTATATGAAGGTATCAGAACCTATTCCATAGTATTTAAAAGTGTTTTAATGCATTCCTGATGGCTACTTGTTGTTGCAGATGCTCTTTCTTATCTAAACACATAGCGACTCAGATCTAATCTCATTTGAAACTATTTACACAGTATCTCCTGTGTATTTAACTAAGCTGAAGTCATTAGATGCCATTTCATAGTATTTGAATGTTTTTCTTTAAATGCATACTTTATGGAATATGAAGGCATTTGAGTGTGTTTGTGGCTAAACAGGATAGCTGTCTTAGCCTGCTAGTACTAATTTCAACCTTATTAACTCTAATACTTATATCTCTCTCCCTCACTTGTATCATAGGTAGCCCCTCCCTTGCCTAGCTTCCTGTGGTTCCCAAGACCTGACATCGCCCATCAGCACCACAAGCGAAAACTAAACCTGCAGCCTCAACTCTTCTTAAAACTCAGGGTAAACACAAAGCATTATTACCCTATTCAGAGAGAACTATACTGTCCTTGTTAAGAACCTGACACTCTAACTTGAAGACTTTAATAATACAAAGCCTGGAAAAATTGTATCATTATAAATATCAGCACTAGTAACTCCACTGTGTTGAGTTATACTAGTGGCAATTGTTACCTTTAAGACCCTGCAAAATCTCCTGGCGGTGTAGGCTCCGGCTCTGGCCCCTCCCTGCCCCCTTATCCCACCAGTATCCCTACTTTTATAGCTACAAATAGTCCCTCCCACTTTCCCACTTAACAAATTCAAGGCTCCCTTGTCAAACTCCATAACTCCTCCCACCCCAAGGCCCACATCCTCTAACAAATCCCACACAAAGTCTCTTCCCCTTTCGATACCCTTTTCCCTTCTTCAGTATGGCAAATTTCACTTATACTATTACCCCCATCATAGTTATACTTCTCATCACCACCTATATCCTAACAATATATGAAAACCAAACTCTTATAGGCATTCCTTTCCCTAAGTGCCACACCAACTCCCAATTCAATCTCCTTGTCAGTTATATTCCACCCTCAATCTACCAGGACAAAAATGTATCCCCCAAAATAGTCCACGCCACACTTCAACACCCTAAAATTCCACATAACAAAACTAATCTCAAAATCCTATTTAAATTACAAAGATTTTTAGTTTACTTGAAAAATTGTATTAACATCGACGGAGATATTCACCCAAACCCAGGTCCCACCACTATGCCAATTTCTAATCCCCATAATTTAACCCGAAAATCTACTGACTCCCTTCTAATACTACACCTGAACCTAAGAAGCATTAACAACAAAATTCACAACCTTCACGCCATCATAGCTACTCATTCCCCTGACATCATGTGTCTAACCGAAACATGGCTAAAACCCACTACTAAGAATGAAGAGATCCTCCCACCCGGTACAATATTCTCAGGGCTGATCGGCAAAGAAAAAAGGTGGAGGAATAGCTATTATGTTTAAAAATAAACTGAACATCCTGAAGAACCAAGTACAACCTCCTAAGATCTCAAACCTAGAAATTATAGCCCTACAGGTCTGCCTAAACACTCAAAACGCATCAACCTTATTGTAACCTATATCCCACCAGGGAAGAACACAGAAAACCTGGAGCAATCCCTGAGCTGGCTAGCCATCAACTACCCACAAGAAACCATAGTTCTTGGAGACGTCAACATTGACTGGTCTCTCTTTTCTACCCATATAACTCCACAACCTATTAACCTACATGGTTTTTCCCAAAATATCCTAACCCCAACCAGAATAGGCAACTCACTTCAAAAAGAAAGTATTATTGACTGGATCCTTACTAATAGAGACTCTAATAACTACACCACTGGTACCCTTCCCTGTGACCTCAGCGATCACCTAATAACTTATATCATTAAACATAAATGCCCAACTTCTAACACCCCTATATAGACTAATCAGAAACAAAAAAATTGTCCCTCAATTATTTCTTGCCGACCTGAAATCCTGCAACTGGACCATATTAAAGACTCTTTCACTAGAAGAGAGTGTGTCCCACTTCAATGACACGTTCCTTAAGATACTTGACTCACATGCTCCACATAGACAAATTAGAACCAAAAATAGCACCTTGGCTCACTAGTGATACTAAATCCAAAATCAAACGACCAAGCCTGGGACAAAGGGAGAGCCACAAACCCCCCCCCCCCAAGACCGTTATAAATTTCAACAACTAAGAAACGCCACTAAAACTGCCATTACCCAAGACAAAAACAATATTTCTGCAGCCTCCAGCAAAAACACCAGAACAACCCAAAGAAATTCTGGGCAGGTTTTAACAACCTTCTGCACCCAGGCAAAACTTCCACCCCAACCCCTGAGAAACTGTTAGAGAAGGCCAAGAAGAAGTAGCCAACACCTTTAACTCCTTCTTCACTGAGACTATCCAAACCCTAGCCAGTCACCTTACCTCCACTTCCCCACCTGCTGCTAAACTGCATCTTGACACCCCTACCTTCAATTTAAAGCCAGTCTCTTCCTCCTCCCTCCTAAAAAACTCAAACCAACCATCCTAGCTGACCACCTTCCTTGAGAATTCTTAAAAAGCATTATAATGAAATAGCCTACCCCATATCAATCCTAATAAATAGAACTATAACTGAGATGAACATTCCCTCCATTTGGAAGACTTCCTATATCATTCCACTTCACAAAGGCGTCAAATTATAGACCAATAGCCATTCTGTCCCCGATAGCGAAAATCATGGAAAGATGCATCCACAAACAACTTCTTCACTATCTGACCTCTAATAATCTCTTGTCCAATGCCCAGCATGGTTTTCGCCCACACCATAGTACAACTACTGCCGTCCTTTCCTTTGTTGACTCAATCAACAACAATCGTAATAACAAACTCATATCCTCTGCCCTCTTTCTGGACCTATCAAAAGCATTCGATATGGTCAATCATCAATTCCTTCTCAACATCCTTGAAACCCTGGTTCAATGCCTACCTCACTGGTAGGCAACAAGCTGTCCTGTGGCAAAACAGAATATCAGGACTGCTCCCTAATACCATAGGTGTACCTCAGGGCTCGATACTGGGCCCACTTCTGTTTTCCATCTTCATAAATGACCTTCAATCAGTCATCCCTAAATCCACCTGCATACAATATGCCGACGACTCCACCTTAATCTGCTCCGTCGTCTCGAATCTCCAAATGACCACACAACATTGTTTTTCACTAGTTGAAAAATGGTTCACTGACTTAAAACTCCTACTTAACCCAGCTAAAACCAAACTATTACTTTTCTTCCCCAACGTCTTCTCACCTCTAGGCAAAGAACTCCCAAACACTAACAACATAACCTTTCATATTAAATCCAATAATGGGACCCTCATAACCCCTGTCACCAGTACCAAACTGCTAGGTGTCACTATTGATCATAAGCTCAAATTGACATACACATTACCCAAACAGTAAAGTCTGTTAACAAAAACTAGGATCTATGTACAGAATTAAAACTTCCTAACTCCCACTACCAAATTAACTATTGCCCGCACCCATCTCCTCTCTTCCCTCCTCTATGCTTCCCGATCCTCTCTTTTCTCAATAAACGTGAACTTAACATGCTCTCTTGCCTACAACCACACTGCCAGATTTATTACAGGTTCCCTTATCGAACCCATCATTGCCTTAATCTGCGAAAACTTGGCTGGTTGGAACTGCCAAATCTCCTCAAACTTAGCCAACTCGCCGAAGCTTATAAAATAATCAACCATCCTGATAGAACTCCCTCACTGTGCAAAATTCTGACTCCATATACTAACCTCAACAGTCTCCGATCATCAAACAGCATCCAGATCCTAACCATTAAAGCAAAACTCAGGTGGGCCTTTACGTATGCTTTACGCTAATTCCATTGGCAAGCAGTGGAACTCCCTGCCAAACAACCTTAGACTTACTACTTCACTCAATCAGTTCAAATCTAACCTTAAAGAATATCTCTCCACACAATGGACATGCCCATGTCGAGAACCTGACTAACTACATATCTCATAACTTCTAGTCCCATATCCCTAGCCCATTTCCCTAACTGCAGATCTCTAAAATCTCTCTTTCCTTTTAGTAATAAGGAAAATCTCTGATTTCAGTCTATTTTCCAGTATCATTAACGAAATCAATGTTTTGTGTATAACTTCCTGTCTGTCCTTTTGTCTTATATAACGTCTATGTAAATTTTCATTCCTGCATATGTAAGCTATATTCTCTTTTTTGTAACAATACTTTGAATCTTGTAATTTAAATATGTACTTCCATTGTGTATTGGAGCTTTTCTCCTCGGGCCTCTACTGAAAACGGATATGTATCCAGCTAGACCATCCCGGTTAACAAATGTAAAATAAAATAATAATAAATAAATAAATAAATAATAAATAAAACCTATAACAAAGTTTTCTGCTTTTTTATATGATTCAAATGTTAAATCACAAAACGTTTTTAACACAGTACGGATAAAAGTCAATATATATATATATATATAAATATATATATATATATATATATATATATATATATATATATATATATAAAATCTCTTCAGGCTTATCCCCCAAGGAAACTACTAAATTGTCACATACATTGTATCTGTCTATAGGACGGTCTGTTTACTTATTATCATTTTTCACCATCAACATATTTATTTTCTGGAGCAACAGAACAGCAGAAATATGATGTTTTGCCCCATATCAAGAAAAAAAATTGTTCTCACCATTTCCGTCACTTCATAAAACATTTAATGCCAATTCCTCCTCCTCTTTGTTTTCCTGTTTCTCAAGAAAGCATCTTTGAACTGTGTCTGACCATGAGCAGTTTCATCAGCTGGCTGGCTTTAATCCATCATTATGCATAAAACTTGCATCTTCAAACCACCCTCAACTAATTCCATTACAGGTAAGTGCGGTACTCCTTGATCCACACTACTTGTAATCCTCTAATTTTTTCTTAAAACAAAACTTTCTTCTCCATCCAAAACATTGCATTTCTCCATCTGCACATCAGTTCTGCTCCTTTCCTCTCACAGCACTTCCGTTTTATAAGCTACTGCAAAACCCTCCTTGTCCACGTCCATTCTATCCCAATGATTATTGTGATTAGTACTCTCCATCCTGTCACAATGTCAGAAGAGTAGGGGAAGTTTCCTGATGCCTAGCCAAATGTCCCTTAGTAGAATCAATACCACATCAGGTGTCTCCTGAAGAGAGGCTACTAGCCTAGTGGGGATAACCCACTCAACAAAGGATAAATGTGATCTCTTGGTGCCCATTTAGAAAGAGAATGGGTGGAGTTATGACCATTTGTTCAGATGGTCAGATGGCCTGGAAGGCAAGAATAAAAAAACTGGATGCATTAATTTTATCTGTAGCCTTACTTAACCAACCTGCATTACAGAGGCCCGACGAGAAATGTATCCATGGATGCATTGTAGAAACCATATAGCTGCTTTGTTTACTTGCCGCATACAGTTGCATATTCTATACTTTCTGTCTGAGATGTACTAGCAAAAGGAGGTGATTTGCCAAATCATGGATATTCAGATAGGATAGTATGGTTACATCAGTTTACACTAGTGTTCCTAGTAACTGTTCAGTAGTGTGTAAGTATTGAAGAATATTAATTAATGTCCATTTCCAGTCAGTCTTTTGTCAAGACTTGAGTTCTGGAAGTGCAGACCTCAGATGTAAAGAGATAAAAGACTTATTGTACCCCAGACAACTTGTGTTTCACTAGCAGTATTGGCATTGGAGGTGACAGTGTGTGGGAGTATGGGAGTGAATAGTTGACATTGGTTCATCCATCCCCAAGGGGAGGAGGGAGCTTAGGCTTGCTGCTGTACTAGAATTATAAGTCTGAATAGAGTTATACATTGCAAGTGTTATACTTCTTCATCAGGAGGATGCACGTGCACTGATGCTCTCAACTACCTCACAAAGGCAGCAGTTGTGGAGCTTGGAAAGCTTCAACAGGGTGGGGGATGGGTCGCACTCACTAGCAACATTATGATGCTGTACCAGCATCCTCAGTCTCCACCGGTCCCAAATATAGGTTAGATTGAGCCTCTGGGAGGTTATTTCAGCTGTGACAGACCTGGCAGACAAGCAGAGAAGTCTGTGACAGCTGATGGGTAGCTGCTACGAGGGGGAAAAAAAAGTGTAATTTCTGGAAGGCCAAACTAACCTAAGATATGTTCTGTCATGATTTCTACCCTTCCACATATTTGAGAAGTTGTTCAGTTAAAGGAAACAGTAAATGACATTTCCTCTGTTGCGTACGTCTGTCATTTAGAAGTAGCTTTGGAGTACTTTTAGGGTCATGGAACCACTGAAAACTTTAAAAATAAAATTGCCCCAGGAAAGTCACTACTGCTTGCAGCTGCACTTCAGACAGTGTCTCAGCCCAGCGTTTCAAAACTGAAGTCCACATGCTGCATGCATTAATTCAACAAGGTTTTTGACCATCTTAGCCTTAAAGTATGGCAAGTTTGCAAGCAGGGTGTTAACTCAACAGCCCCCAACTGCCCAATGGACTATTTGCTTCCCTATTTGTTTGGAAGCCAGGAGAGAGGGGCCATCATTTAGGCAACCATCAGGAGCTTTTCTGTATTTAGCCTTAACCTTGAAGCATGCTCATTGAAGGCTCTCTTAGGAGGCTGTACTGTGGGTTTAATACAGGGCCATCACTTTCTCCCTTGTGTAATGTAAGCCTGCAAAAACTTAATCTCCTAAGACAGGCACATCACATATGTCTGTGTAGCTACCCTCCCTCAAAAAAAATGTGAATTGATGCTACCCTTTCACTTCATCGCCTCCCTTACCAGCTCCAGCAGCTGCCTGATCCAGTAATTGAACTTTGTCCTTTATACCTTTATTCCTCTGAGCCAATAGAGCCATTTTGAGTAAGCAGGGCATTAGTATAGCTGTCTGTGGAGAACCTAATCCTAAAAATCTGCACCCTGTTTTTTCTTCGGTAGGAAAAAAAGGAATTGCTTGTCTTTGTACAACATAACCAGCAGGAAAGTCTTCATAAAATAACCAGCTCGTCATTACTGTTGACCTTATTGGTTGTAGTATGGGCAGCTATTAAATGTTTGCAAGCACTCAGTGATTGCCTATTCTGTGCAGATATTTGGTTGTACTGAGGGAGATTTGAGGGTTAATGTTGCCTGTTCTGTGCAGATACTTGGTTGTGCTGAGGGAGATTTGAGGGTTAATGCCACTTTAGTGCAATTAGCACAACTGAAGGGATTCTTGAAGAGCACTTCATACCTGGAAAGTATTCAGCTACTCAAAGTGTATCCATTGTAGTGCATAACTGATATAAAATGTTAACAGACTTGGCACATTTTTTCCCCTCAGTTCAACTTTAGCCTTGTTCTAGCATCACTTGTGTACAGAAATGGCCTAGACCAGCTTTATTGCTTAATTCCTGTCCTGCTTATCTCGTTTTCTTCCTAACCAACACCATGTACAAGCATGATGTTTTAACTACTGAGGCTATATACCTGGCTTCATAGTAGCCCCATTATTGCATCTTTTCTGTATTACTGAAGTATAGAAGCAGTATTAGGCAAGCGATCACAGGAGCTGTAAGATGGGTAGTCATATGCATCTGTAAGCAGACATAGAAGTTCTTGCCACCTTTACTGGAACAACACTGCATTCAAAATGGACATCGCTACAGTTTGGAGACCATGGACATATTTTAACCATAGGTTTCCTTTAAGAGTACTTAGCAGTTGACTATGATTTATGTTCTCTATAATTAACATTTCTGAGTGAATTTGTTCATCTTAACAGCCCAGAAATTTGCAAAATGTCCTTGATTTGCCTTTATTTTTGCTCAGTCCCCCATAAAATGTTTGATTTTATAGCATATCACTGAAGATTACAGTTGGCCAGTAATGTCAGACATTAGGGTTTCACACTTCGTATTGTTTAGAAAATGCATGTTGATGTTCTACTAATTTTTTAAGTGACTAAAGAGTAGTATTTAAAAATTGTCCCCCATTTTGACCCTTTGTTTCTCCCATTATCTGTGGCTTTTTATAGACATCTTAAGGAAACAAGTTGAGAGGTGTGAGAGAATAATTTAATATAATGGAAGATTTAGGAACAGATTTTAAAAAAACAACACCTAGTACTCATGATGAAAACAGAAGTGTTATCTGAAACAGAGCTATATTTTTTGGTCTACAAATCTGTCTAAATCTGTCTTACAAAATCAAACGAGTAAACTCTAATGTCCCCAGGCTTATAAAGTACCCTTTCAGATAAAATAAAGAAATTTTTTTTAATGACTTAATGGGGTCCGAAATGAGTACTAAAGGCTTTGAATATGCCATCAGAATTAGCAAGGGTAATTCAGCAGCATAGTTGACTTGCCTTCTTAAAAAGAGAGAATGGCTTGTATGCTACATTGTGTTCTGCCTGTATTGTATGAAACGTGGTCACTTTTGAAAATTTTGGCGTATAGGGCATAGTGGTTGGCTTCCTCCTAGAGGCTAATGTACTTCACGTACAGTATGTTAAATGTAAACTACTTAATCGTAAACATAGCATCCAGAAATAGTTAGCTTTCTGTCCTTTTTGACATATTTTTGATTTTCTTATATGTCCTGAACATACTGCATAAAGTAAGCTTACAGGCATGTTTTCTTTCTTCTGAAAGTTTTATGTAACAGACCATAATAATTTTAAAATATTTTTGCTTTGTACAGCTTACTGTCACTTCATTGTTTGTGTCATTTATCTTAAGCAGTGCAGTTAGATGACGTTAACTTAAGCATCGTACAAATAGTACCTTTTAACTGTTGTGAAACTTGTGCTTCACAGAGCTTAACAGATCATCAGTCCACACAGAACAGGAACTTCACTGTGGCATAAGGCCAGACAAAGAAAGACGGTCTTAAAACAAATAGTTACAACAGTTGCCTGTATTTCGTGATGAAAACAAGCAAAGGTGTCAATAATTATACAGCTGCACAAACACCATAACTCTCTGATAAAATGAATGAAAGTTTTCAAAACTATAACTAGGACTTAGCTTGAAGTATTAATGATGTATCTCCAAATTACTGAGTGGAAAGTGAAATCTTAAGCAGTATTCAGTGCAGAAAGGAGCAGGAAATAATTTCTTCCCCATTTCACCTTCAGCTGTAGATATCCTGCATTGGATGAAAGTGGAAACTGAACCATGTAAGATGAGGAAGGATGCCGGGAATATGGTCCCTCAGGTTTATTTACGTTGGTTCATAACCACTGCTTTTAAAGTGTTCTTGCACTGATTTGCTACTGTAGTTGTGTCCCATCACACAGAGAAGCTTGAATTTGGACACATTCATGTCAGTTTTCAGTATTTTATGACATTTATTCAGGAAAACATTTAGCCCACTTCACCACTGAAAGCATGTCTTTATGTACTGTGGCAATTGTTTTGATAAAGAAGGTTCAGTCAAGAGCAGACCTTGTAGTTAAAAAAGGGAAGTGTGAAGCACAAAAGAAAAATAAAATTTCTAAAATTCTTTAAAGTGGCATAGCCCATTAACCTTCCTTTGTCTTGTTTACATTTATTGAATTGTTGGGCCATTGTAGCTGTTCTGAAATGCCAATGAAGGCATGCATCTTAAGTGCTATTAAGAACGGAACAGTGAGCAGAACTGAGTGCTGCCATGTCCTGCATTCTGTTAGTATGACACAGTGCAGTAATGTGATCAAAGGTGTAAACTAGGTCATTTTGCATACTTTTGAACTTCTAGATTCATACCCATGTAATTTCATGCATGGAAACCAGCCCATATAGGGTACAGTGTATTCAAAGCCAGAAAACGTTTGCAGGCATAGTATGTTCCTACATATTACATATCCACTTCAAAGGCTGTATTTCACTAACTGCAACTTTCTTGGGTAGAGGAAGGTAAAGCTAAAATTTATTGATGCATCAGTCTCTCTTAATTTCCCTGTTTTTGCTGAAAATGCTTCCAGCAATTTCCAGTAATAGCCAGCAGGCATTATGCGTCCTGATTTGTACAGATAAGATGCCATAATGCCAGAGTTCAGCATTTTGACTTTACCATCTTACAGTAAAGGGTTGGTGTATTGTAGGATTTTAACATTATTTCTAGTGCAATAAATTAGGCATTACTGTTGCAGAACCCATTTATGAGTCTAGACAGAATTTCTCTGCAGGTAATGGACCTCAAAGTTTCAGCTCACACACACACACACACACACACACACACACACACACACACACACACACACACACACACACACACACACACACATGGATTTAAGTGTTACTGAAAATGATAAAATCGTACATTCTTTTAAAATGGAAGTCCAGCGGTTGGGGGCCAAAATTATTATCATATTGTTAGATCAGGATTTCAATTTTGAACCACCAAAAAGTATGCTAAACCTTATTAATAACCTCATGAAAACTGAGTAAAAATGCTAGAAAGTGTCTGAAAAATGTTTAGTAGTTTCTGTGCTGGTGTCATTAGCATTTGGTTTGTAACTTGGATGCATTTAAGTGCGTTTTCAATGCATAGTGCTATAACCATTTGAAGTGTCCAGACTGGTGATATTGAGTCTCTTGTTGTGGAGTCTGAATGACCAAAAATATGTACTTATGTATACCAAGTCTGAGATTGCTACTTCTTGTAATATTCCCTCTTCCCCGAGGAATGCCGATTTTTGAGTTGGCATATGTAAGATTGGGACCTCTTCCCCCTGCAAAAAAGCATGCTTAAAGAAGACCAGTATTCGATATTCACTCTTGTCCTTTTTTTACCATTTTGGAACTCAGCATTGCAAGTCCACTATTTCAATAGCAAGCCACTAAATGTGCATTGTGCTTCACAACTTGAATCATTCAGTGTGGACTATATTGCATTCACATTATCAAATTCATGTTGTGCGCCACAATTGTGTGCCATAAAATGAGATTTCCCCATGCATGAAGAGTGGTGCAGTTCACATAGGAGACTGATGTGAGTAACTAGAACGGTGAGCTTCTGCCACCGACTGTTTCTGAATGAAGAGATATTAAAAGTACCAAGACATGCATGTATTAAGGAAATCTGCATCTGTGTCAAGTTTCAAAAGCAAGTTACATTACCCTATTTCCTGTGGCAGCCTGTTTTATATTGTAGCTACACACACACGCACATATATATATGTATATATATATATATATATATATATATATATATATGAAATCTGTTTTTCAGTCTGACACGGTTTGAGTGAAGGAGTATATTATAGCTGTGTGTGCATTAATGTTTTGGCTGTTTTAAGTATGAGTTCAAGTCAACTTCCATGAATGAATACTACATATAGATCTAAGTTTACCATTGTATCTATGAAGGAGTATAGTGCACCTATGTGCTTTAATGTCATGGCTGTCATAGGTCAGATTTCAAGCTGGTACCTGTGAATGAAAAATGCATACAAATGTAGATGGGTTCTGAGATTTTTCGAAGTAGGACGCCAGGGGTAGTTCGTAATTTTTTCAAGTCCCCGTTGCCAGTATTTCAGTTTTTTTTTGCCTCAGTCATTTGCGGATGTCAGAAAAAGGGAGCCAGGCTGATCTTACAGAATTTCATTTAGCATTTTCAGACATTTTTCATGTTAGAGGTAGTACTCCTGCGCAGGAATTATTTAGTTTTCCCGTGTTGTCATTAAACTGGATTTTTTTGCGCTAGGGTATAATTATTTGAGGAAAAAGATAATTTGACTAGAAAATTGTATTTTCAGTATTCCTTTATTTTTACGTTTCTGTGACCAGCTTGCTTGTCGCCTATGCCGAAAAATTTAAAACGGACTAATTGTAGTTCTTGGAAGAGTGAGCCGTTATGCTTGAGCCATATGTGTCGGGGTTACAAGGTGAGGGCTTGCTTTATTTTCCAGAATCGCAGACAGTCCATTGCTTAGCTTTGTGAGCTTGCAAGGCAGTTACGAGCAGTCTCCAAGTCAAGGCTTGGGGTTTCCGCCTCTTCAGGGAACTTGGTTGCTCTTGATGGCCTGGCCGGAGGACTCTTATGCTCCGGTTGACACTTCCTTAGTCTTCTGTTGGGTGGCCCTCAGGTCTAAGTATGGCCTCCTTCTCTCAATGGACTTAGCCTTCTGTTTTTAAGCTTATTTTTGGTTGCTTGTATTGGCATTTATTGTCCTGCAGTTCGAGGCTAGCCCAATAAGGTGGGCTGCTAGGGGAGGCTTAAGGCTTGGGGGCCCTCTAAGAGTTCAGATTTTTCTTTCTCTTTTTGGGGCAGGGTGTTTAGCATGATGCTGTGTACTCCAGAGGTGTTCAGGCTTCTACAAGAAGTGAGGATTACATGAAGACTTGACTCTTGACTACTTTTATTTTGATTCTTATCTCCCCTCTGATAAGAGACCTTTGAGAATTGGAGGATATTCAGTTCTCAGGCCTTTTTTCTTTTACTCCAACTTTGGATGATTCGGAGGACTTCTTTGTCTCCTTTCTCTTTTTCTGATCAACATCTTAGGCTCTTGAATCCTGTTTTCCTATTGAAGTTCCTTTGCCTGTCGTAGAAGAGAGGCTACCTGGGGCCTGAAATCTTGACCAAGCCATAGACTGTCCTAGTAGTAGTTCCAAAGCAGCTTCAAGTGTTAAAGCCTTGCCATCTTTTAAAATCTGGTTCCTGCAGACAAGGAGGTTAGGTGAATGTCCAAATTATGAAAAAAGTCTCTGTTTTCTTCTCCTGTTGCGCTCTATGGGGATAGATGAATTGGAAGGATTTAACAGACTATCTCCACTTTAAATTGAGGCTACTGTTTGAGAAACTTTGTTGCTGAATTGTATTGCATGTTTCCTGATCTCAGAGTTGCATCTGAAGTCCAATGGTTTTCTAAGGTTGCAGGAATATCTGTGCAATTTGCCAATGAGTGAAACAAAATTTTTGCAATGTTGTTGGAGGAGCCAACTTGCCTGGTGGGCCTGAAAGGTATCAGGCCTGAGGATTGTTTTCAGAGTTGGCAAGTGTGGCTGTCCTCTCTTTGTTTCTGAACGCAAGATTGAGGATCTGTTTTGATCCTCTTAGAGTAAGTTAAAGAATTGTGCAGTTTTGGGTCGTCAGTTTGTTTTGACAGTTTTTCTTGAAAGTGGAAGACTTCTGTGGTAGGGCAGGCTTCTTCTTATAATTTGGTAGAAGATTTTCTAGCAGAAGTTTAGTAGAATCTTTCCTAGAAAGGGCAGTCAGTCCTCCAAGTCTAGGGAGAGAGAAGGCGGGTTTTAAGGGGGAGTGCAGCCAAATTTAGCTGAGGGCACTTTCAGCCCTAGGAGGCTGCTTCGTCTGGTTCCCAGGGGAGGTAAATTGAAGGACAGTAAGTCCTTAGCAATCCCAGCTGGACATTTCAGCTGGGGTCCAGACCTTGCCAGGCCAGAAAGGCAGGCCTGGCTTCTTCACCCCTCACTTTCAGAAATTCACTGCAATTAGATGGGTTTTAGGGATCAACTCACAAGGCTATACCCTTTACAAAGATATTTGGCCCCCCTTTCCCAGGCCAGCCAGATCCAGGCTCCCCACAAATTGGGAGAGGCTCACAAACAAACAAGAACATTTCTCGAACCAACTGTTACCTCTACTATTACAACAAATTATTTTACTAGTCCCATGTTCATTTTTATTTCAAAGAAGTCCTTGATTTGGAGACCAATTTTGAGATTATGGATTTGGGGCAGAGATCTCAACACTGTTCTGTTCAAAATTGAAGTTCACCTGCATTTTACCAATGGGGCAGGTTTTATCATTGGTAAGTTCCATATCTTGGCTGTTCCTCTCTAGAGAGCCTATCACACAGCTGCTTCTAAGATGATCGCTTCTCAAAATCTGTGGACTCACTATCAGGGATCCCAATTTGCCAGCCTTCTTGTTACTGCTCTGACTTAAGATCACAGTCTTTCTGCTTTGGATGAGTTCTTGCTCAGAGGCAAAGATTCTTCAGACATTCAAGCATTCAAGCGTCTAATTTTCTGACTCAGTGCTAAGACATCAGGCTTCTCTGTCTTGAACATGTCACAGCAGTGCTAGTACCCCTTTTATGCAGAACCAGAGTGTGGAGACCAGATAACAGGCAGTCTCAAGCCCTCTAATTTCTGGGACAACAGAGTCATACAGCATCATTAGCAAGAACAGTCTCGGACAAACAACAGAGTCTGACCACTTACTTCCATCGACTATCTCATTGCTGACTATCTCTCTCAAGCTCAGTACTTCCAACCTTAAATCGCATATCTCTTCTTCTCTCAAATCCCAATGCCAAAATATTCATGAGCTTTGGACACAAACACAATAAAAATACCTTGACACAGCGACATCTCTGTGTGTCTAAATCTGACATGATTCATTCTGGAATTCAAAAGAGCTTTAGGTTGAATTTTCATGGTAATTTCAAAATGGTGACAAACAAAACCTGGTGGAGCAGAAACAGATGGAAGGTCAGATAAAAACACATATCTCTCAACATGAAAAGCAATACAGCAGTCCATGAAACAAAGGGCTCAAAAGATCAATACATCTACAATGACACATCCAACAGATAAGGGCAGTCCAGGCAGCATTGTTAGCTTCATCTCTTCAGATTAGCATTCCTATCACAGGTGAGGAGCATCTATATAAAAGTGCAATTACGTTAATATACAAACAAAGACTAACCAGGGCACAGTACTGCTTATTAGCAGTGTTGAATTTTCGTCCAGGATCTCAGCCTACAGCTCAATCTTCTCCTGAGAGGCAAATTCTGGAGGCCAGATTTCTAGCAGCAGATGTGTCATAAACAACTCCTTATGGGAGATCTGTTGGGCAATCCCTCATGTGTTTCTTAGCAAATTGACAGGCCCAGGGGAACTCCAGACATAGATTCTCAATGTTTCTCCCCAAATTTTTGAACAAAACACAAAGAGTTTCAACCCACTGCTTGATGGATGCTCTTTCAGGGATTTGAGGAGGTATGTTTCCCTCCTCCCCTCTTGGAAATTACACTGCTGGTGGACCCTCCTACCAACTCGAGCACCAGGAGCTCCAAGCCAAGACAGTTCTGCCCTCCATGGCCAAGTTTACTTGGAAGCACCTGTTGCTACTAAGGAGTCTGGTCACTTTGATTCCGCACAGGACTGTCGCCATGCATTTTGTGCTGCTTCTCCTTCTGCATTTGCTCAGGTGGGAAATTTGCAATTGAACCATGTTTTTGAACCACACAGCCTGATTTTTACATCAGCAAAGTTTTGCTAGAAAAGAGGCCTTTTGAAGCCCATTTTGGAATTTCATTTGAGAGATTTTTATTTTTTTAAGTTGGGAGGGACAAATTGATTGATTTTTCTGTGCAAGAGATTTGATTTTTCTGTGGCCTTCATTGTTCTGAGGTGTTCAATATTTTACTGAGTCAATGACAAAGGTTTGTCTTTTTCTCATCCATTTCTTCTTTGACTTGCTTTGTTCTTGCAATTTCTAGATTCCCAAAAATTTGTTCAAAAAGAGGCAAAGATTCTTAGAAGGCCATTTATCCCACAATCTTCTTTTGCCTTTTGATAGGCTTTTGGGAGCTTGGTTTTTTGATTGAGCTCTTTGCCAAGCTTGAGAAATTTGCTTTTTTTTGATTAATATTCATCACTTTTTTTTCATTCTTTACACACCTGCTCTCTTTGAGCGGTCTGATTGATAGGAGCCCCATAGGGTTTCTCTTTTCTTGATTTTCTTCATTATGAGGGGTATCATTACTCTAGTTTTCCTTTTTTTTCTGCTCTAACTGCTTTTCATGTGGCTTTAATTCCAAACTAAAGGGGAAAATATTTTTTTTTGCCAAACCCCCAAAAAAAGAGAAAGTACTTTTTCATTTAGTATTCAATTAGTTATGTTAGTATAAGGCAGTCTCAGGCAGTCTCAGGCAGTGCTTGTTTCTTTTGTCTTGCTTTCGTTTTTCAACAAGTTCTCAACCACAAGTTTTGTCAAAACAAACTATTTCTATTTTTATTGCGATTTTATTCCCATTTTTCCAAGGAGATTCCAGCTAGGATTAGGCCTATTTTCGCTACTTCAACCTGCCACTTCAACAGCTTTCCACTTCAGTCCAGGGCAGCTAGGCTTTTACTTGGAGTTTCTTTTTGGATTTACTGGCTCTATGCTACTTTACCAGTTACCTAACACCCACTGCTGTTTTGCCACGCAGTTTGGCTGGTTTATTTGTGGGCATTTGCTGTTTCCTGCTTCCTTGTAGTTAGCCATGTCCCTTACCTTCTGCTTTGGGATAAGGACTGCAGCAATTGTGAGGAGTGCAGAGATGAAAGAGGATAGTACAGTTTTGTACCTACCATAAACGTAGTATGTTCATAGTCACATTCCCCTCAGTCCCTTCCTCTCCTCCTCCCCCCCCTTATTAGTTGTTGGTATGGTTGTGGTTTGTATATATATGTTATATTATATATATTGTACATATAGTTCGTGCAGGGGGTGGTTGGTTTGTTGGTTTTTTTTTGTTTTGGTTTTATTCTTTTTTTTTTTGGGTCTGGACATCTGAAAGAAAAGAAAAGACTGAGGATATCGCGTCGGGTCATGCCGGGTACCCTGACTGACTGACTTCAAATGCGCGCCCTGACGACGCCAGCCTTTTACTTTTGATATTCGCCACGACCCGAGGGACGGACTACAAGTGTAAGGACTGCAGCAATGTGGATCTTCGAACATCTACATTTATGGTAGGTACAAAACTGTACTTTTTGTCAATGTATGTATGTATATGTTGTGTGTGTTTTACTGTTCTGCAATTTCAGGTCCACTTTCACATTAGTACTCATGAATAAAATGTGTATTTTCAGTTAATAAAATGGGTAAGTCAGGTAGTTCCTTTTTGGGTCTTTTTCAGTTATGGCCTATGCCACAAGGACAAGATTTAAAAAAAATAACAAATGTTGCATATTACTGAGTTGCTGTTGACTCATGGGCCCCTCTGCAGATAGTTGCCCTGAACTGATCTGTCTTCATTCAGATGATTAATCACTGAGAGGAAGAATTATCACTATAGTTAAGCTCTAGCTCCTCCAAAGTCCAGCTTGCCTTTTTGGCAGTCCATGATATATCCAGAATTCATCACCAACACCATAATTATGCTTTTCTTCCCATCCTCTTTTTTCATTGTCTAACATTTTTGTCTCATATAATTGTATTGAAAATACTGGAGTATGAATAAGCTGAAACTTGGTATACAAAGATACATCTTTGCATGTGATGAGTTTATCTTGGTCCTTCATGGTTATTCTGCCAAGAGGAATGGATTATCAGATTTATTGATTCAAGTTTTTTGGTGTTGTGAACATTTCTCAGGGTTAGTGAACTTATTTCCAATTATTCCTGATATTGCTGGAATTTTGTTCTCTTGTTGTAAAGCATTTATCTGATTGGTCTAAGGGTTTAACTCTGTAAAAGTCTTTCATCCTGCTGGTATAAAAGCTTTGCAGAAATGCTGTGCCCCGTGCTTGTATATAAGCAAACATCTCCAGTTTAAAAATCCTCTATAGGAAACTGTCTCCGTAGTCTCCCACTGTTCACAGCTCCTCAAAGAGCTGCCAGTTTTTGCAGAGGGTGGTCTTACCATAGGTCATCGAATAGTATACTACTAAACACTCTTACCTTGACCCTTAAGAGACTCTCCCCTACTCCTTTCAATCTAGAAATTTTTTCCCTTGCCTTACATAGCATAGGCTAGATTCAGACCTAGACTGTTTGATATTACTGTGCTCGTAATCCAGCCATCTTACATTAAGAGGGCCTCCCTGCACCCTTGTGGCAAAAGTGTGTAGCTCAGGACCTATCTGAGTTCGGGATTGCTAAAGAAAGGCTTAGTTTGGGGCTTTCCCACTGGTAGTTATGTCAAAAACTGTTTAAATTCGCCTGTATATAAGCCTCACATTTGCGCAGGTTTGTGCTCAGTTTACCAGAGCTGCTTAATGTTTTCCAACTTTAGTCCAAGGCCTGGAGTGAATCTCCACTGAACTCCAATGCATCCACTGGAAACAATTATAAATAACTATATTTTAAGCCAGCACTGCACTTTAACTGCATTTATTTGAACTATTGCTTCATTTTAGCTGTTTGTGACTGCTTTTTACTTTGAAGTTGTGTTTCATTGTCTTATGTAGCATAGGCTAGATTCAGACCTGCTGACTGGTCTGTTTGGTATCACTGTGCTCATAAGCTAGCTGTCTTACATATAGAGGGCCTCCCTGCACCCTTGTGGCAGAAGTTTGTAGCTCAGGACTCATTTGAGTTGGGGATTGCTGAAGAATGGCTAAGTTTGGGGCTTTCCCCTTAGTAGTTGTGTTAAAACCTGTTTAAATTTGACTTTGTATAAGCCTCATATTTGCTCATTGCTGCACACCACGCAACAGGGTTTAGCAGTGCCCTGTGTATGCTTGGGAACATTATTTTTCCCTAAAGACCTTCCAGTATAAGCCCCCCCCAGCTTCCCTACTGAGCAAAGGGCAACTGAGTTGCACTCTAAGCAGCGTTCTCACACTTATTCACAACCTAGTATAAACACACTACCTTTGCCACTCCAAGTCAAACTAGCCCACTAGTTAAGCCTAAGTCAGTCTAGCTATCCCACTTTGTTCCCAAATAAGACATTCAAAAAAATCTTGCCACAATGGATGGCAGTTTCCCATAATTTCTGCTGCCAGATTGATTGATATGGGCATCCTGAGGCAATGTAGCAATTGCTTCATGTATACTGACAAGCATTTACTTCTAAAGCAACCTAACACCTTGTGTAAGATTTGTAAATACACTGTGGAATTGAGTCAATTCTGTCATGTCAAACAGGTTGTCAGCACACATGCTTCACCTCTCACGCAAACCTCAAATCGCACACAAAATAAGGTAATGACACAAATCCATATATGTGGAGGAACTCTCTAAAAACCTACCAGAAGTACAGAGACCTCCCAAACGCACACCACCCACACTCACCACTAAGCAAAAAGAAACCACTGCACATATCAACACACACACACCTGTGTCCCAACAAATAATCCCCTAAGGCAAAACACATCAAATGTCTTGGTCGTAGGTGACTCCATAGTAAGAAACACAAATGTCCCCACACCAGACTAACAAGGAGAAAGTCACTGTCAGCTGCCTGTTGGGTTCAAGGATCTGACAAATCATGCATGCACTGAACTCACTCAATGAAAAGTACCGTTATGACTCTGTTATAGTCCATGTTGGAGTGAATGACTTGAGATATATCTGTCTGGACTGTATGAAGAGAGATGTGTTGGAACTCTCTAATTGTGTCCCAGACAGATATCTTTCCTTCACCCAGGATGATGCCACAATATAAACAAAAAATGACTGACTTCAACAATTGGCTTAGTTTCTGGTGTCAGTCCAGTGGTTACAGTATCTATCAGGCTTGGAGGATATGGTAGACGGACCTTGCTGCTTTTTCTAGAGATGGTCTGCACCTGTCCCCCTAGGCTGTTGGAAACTGACAAAGGCCCTTGCCTCCCCATAGTCCCTTTTTTAGGCAGCGTCAAAACAACAAATTTTCCAACATAAAATCTAATAGAGACAAACTCAGGGTTGTGCTGCTTAATGCTAGGAGTTTAAACATGAAACTGCACTCCATGGAAGCACTCCTGACCTAGGAGGATGCTGATGTCTGTGCAGTGACCAAAACATGGTTCAAGGCTGCTGAGAACACCCCAGCCGTGCAAGGTTACAATGCCTTCCACGCGTTCAGTCCTCAAAATGAGTGTGAAGGAACCAAAGGTGGAGTTGTATCTGTCTTCGTTAAAACCAAATACTCTTAAAGATTGATCAAACAGCATGACTATCTCAAACTCCTCCATGTCCAGTTAACTATTGGGAAAGTACCATATCACATCATTGCTAGCTATAGATCCCCCACCATGAACCAGGATAAGCACACCGCCTACCTCGATTTACTGGAGTCCCTCGCCATACAGCCCAAGACTTCAGTCATGGGAGGTTTCAGTTGTCTTTCCATAGACTGGAGGACATACATGAGCAAAAACATGCTTGCACAGAGGTTCCTGGACTTTAGCATAAATCCTCTGGAACAGATAGTTTGCAACCCCACTAGGGGCTGTAATGTTCTGGACAATAGTACTCACCAACATGGGGGTCACTGTACTTTCCCATATGTGATGCCTTCCCTGGTTAGGTCAGACCACAAATCCGTCTCGTTTGAAGTAACTACTGGAACTGACACCCTCACAGGAACAAAAATGATTAAAAAAGTTACCAAAGCTAACTACAGCCTATTTAGCGATGGCATAAAAAGCTTCATACCACCCGCAATCACAGACATCAGTAATCACTATGCAGAAGTGTACACAAATGCCCTGTACAAACACTTAGGCGACTGCATAAACCCTGCTGTACCTGACCAGATCAAAACTAGATCTTCCTGTAAAAACAAGCCTCCATGGTGGACTTCAATTATTAATAGATTATATAACAATAGGAAGAAACTATTGTCCAAAAGGATAGAGTTCCTTCCTAAGCCTAAACAAGAAAATCAGAAATATTGTAAAGTCTTCTAAAGCAAATTATGAAACTAAAATCACATCTCCAGCCAAGGATATTCATAAGGCATTTTTAACTGTGTCCATAGTCTAAAAGGAAATGCCCAGCTGTGTGTCAAATTGGTTGTAGATGGAGTCACGCATATTACACTGGAAGATATAGCCAACTTGCTAGCTGACAGATTAAATGCAGACTTCACCCCCCCCATCCCCAGCTACCATATCCCAAACCATACTTGACACCAGTTCTCTGCCTAGTGTCTCTAGAAAACAGGTCATCTCTGTACTCGCCAAGGCCAACAACACAGCCTCATTGGGACCATATAATATCCCAGGTTGTTTACTAAACAATCTAAAACAAGACCTAGCAGACCCACTTGGTGTTCTCTTTAATCATAGCGTGAGAACTGGCTATATTTCTGCAGAATGGTGAACAGAAACAGTAATTCCCCTGTACAAAGGGGGACAGTAAACTGACCCTGGGAATTACAGACCCATAAGTCTAACCAGCATCATTTGTAAAGCCGTGGAAAGAATTATCATGGGCCTTTTCCACAAGGACATAGGCGACCTCCAAATGCAGGACCCAACCCAGTTTGACTTTAAGGGTATATCATGATTATTAAACCTGGCAGACTTCTTTGAGAATGTCACCAAAGCCATGGACAATGGTAAGACAGTGGACACAGCCTATCTCAACCTTGCCAAGGCTTACGACATACACTCCCACTCTGTCATCATTGAGAAACTGTCCTAGCTGGGGATTAACCCATGCGTTACTAGATGGATAGTCATTTGGCTCACCAATAGAACATTCTCTGTCAAAATTGATGACTCCACCTCCAGCAGTAGACCTGTCACCAGTGTACCACAGGGGCTCTGTGCTTGTACCTTTACTGTTTGGCATCTATTTCTTAAAGTCCGGACCAAAGTAGATGGCCTCTGGCTCACCAAGTTCACTGATTGTAAACTGGGAGCAACATTTGAGTCCCCCAATGATGTCAACATATTACAAGAAGGGCTAACACAAACCAATGATTGGTGTCAAAGCCATGGTCTAAAACTAAATGCAAAAAAAAATGCATTATTAATCCCTTTGGCAAAATGGAATTCCTTACAAATTACAATATTTACAGCATCCCCATGAATTCCAACCCAGTGGTGTGAGACTTGGGAACACAGGTTGATAGCAATCTGAACTTTGTCCACCAAGTTTCCACAGTGGTAAGGAAAGCCTTGTACATAAGCGCACCTCATAAGCAAGGGCATAGCATCTAAGTCAAGGGATGTTATAACTCCACTCAACTCGACCCTCATCAGACCACTAATAGAGTGTAATGCACCCTTTTTCATGCACATCACCAAATACCTGCAACAGCTGAAGAGACCTCACAGGTTTCTCATTAAGAAAATACAGGGACTCCAAACCACGATCTGTGTGGAGAAGGTTGACAGACCTTTCACTTTACTCTGTATCTTATAGGCTGCTGAGAGTCGACTTGTGCCTGGCCTATAGGGCAGTCTCCGACTGTGCCCTAATGGAAGTGCTGCACATCTAGAAGTCACAAGAGTCACTCACTCTAGAAATCTCAACCTAGCCTATGACGTTAACAGAATATGCTGGAGAGACAGATACGTCAGACTGCCACTTCTCTGGAATAGGCTTCCTGTTCATGTAAAACAGAGCTTCTCACTGACCTTATTTAAATGCAACCCCGATAATTGGATGGGAGACCAAAGATTTGCCCCTGTGGTGGCACCCATGTCCTTCATGGACAGTGGTAACTGGTGTTGATCACAGACCTGCTGTATTTATAAATTCATTCTGCGAACTATCCAAAATGAACAAATGGGGATACTTTGAATTAACGTGTCTAGGCTTGTAAAGACTCTAGGGCCACTAGCCTAGTAACCTCCAATGGACCTATGTTTATTGACCCAAGCAGGTTGAATCTGTGTACTGTATCTTCTCCTCCTAGAATAAATTCATATTTTTTTACAAGCTGACAGGATCTCTGTCTTTTTCATGTTAAGGTGCAAACCTATTTTGAAACTATGTTGTTTAATCTTTATAAGCAGATATTGCAGATCATCTTTATTTTTTATCCTGTAATTCTGTATCATCAGCATAGAGAAGATTGTTAATTATTCCTGCGATTTATACACACACATTTTTCTTCATACTGCCCTGTTTCTATGATTATTTGTTCTGCATGTGAATTAAACAGGTATGAGGAAAGTATGCAGCCTTGTGGTATACCTTTGCCAATTCTAAACCATTCTGTTTCTCCTTGTTCTGTCTTAATTATTAATTATTCAACAGATGTAAAGGTGGTGCATATGGGACTGATCAGGTGTTCTGGTATATCCATGCTTCTCAGTGTGCCAATAGTTTTTTTCCATGATTTACACAGTCAAAGGCCTTTTCTGAAATCAAAGAAACTTGGGTAGATAGCTTTTTGATATTCTTTTGCATTTTCAAGGAACCATGTTACTTGTACCTCTCAACCTCTTAGAGTAAATAATCTGGACAAACCCTAAAATAATGGGGAACAAGGGCATAAAATAAGGGACAGATTTCAAATATTGTTCTTACAAACTTAGAAAGTTGGTATAAAATATTAAAAACATCATACTGGTAATCACATAAGAATCTTTAATCCAAAGTTTTAGCATTGAATAATTCCAATAAGATGAATCTAAGACTATAACTTCAGTTCTTAAAATCCAATACATTTTTGATAAGATTTATTTTTAGTCCCATCACTATTAATTTTAAAGAAAATTTCCAAAATGTTTGGGATTGGTTTTGTATTCATATTTAATGGTACTTTTATTTTATTAATAAATTCCTTAAAGATTTGTATACTTCACCAGCTATTTTTCTCTATATTATATTTGGCCAAAAGCTAGTCAGCGTAATATAATTTAGTATTGTCTAAAAATTGATAACAAACTTTTTAATCATTTTCTTTAAGATCAAGTATTTTACTCATATTAAATTATTCCAGACATCCATTAGTATAGGCTATAGGAAACATTAGAGCTAACAGTTCTTTGACAAAATAATTAGTTTCCATAACTCTGCTGAATGTAGCCATGCAGTTAAAAGGAATAGAAGTAGAATTATTTCTAGTATTCATACAAAAATCGTTTAGGACCCAGCATATTCTATTGAAGCCAGATTGTAAGTTAGTATTTATTTCAGGTTTATTATTTGAAACTAAAATTGTTTCATTATTGGAAAATTATTTCCAATTTGAAATATAAGAAGAATTCAGCCAATGACTTACTATATTTATGATAGCAGACTTGGCATATAATTCAATATTAGGAAAACCAATGCCACCTTCTTCCCAACTTTTTATATGCCCATCAAAAGCTATTCTTGGATTTGGGGGGGGGTACTACAAAAAAGTAAAATAGAGTTTAAGTATTTAAAAAATCTTTTTTGGTGGCAGTAAAATCAGTGGCTGTATATAAAATAAAATTTTAGTAAAATCATTTTAGTCAGTATGTCTGTCTTCCATTGTAAAAAAATATATTCCAATTACTAATTAGTTTTAGTAGTGTATCTATTAATTTTTTTATAATTTACTGAAACTGAATCTTTCCAATTAGATTTTGTGTAATTAATATGCAGTGTTTCTTATGTTTAAAACTTAAACATGAAATATTCTCAAAATATTTTATTGAATTAAGAACGTGTTCTAATGAAAATTCAGTGTCACCACTTGTTAATAAGATGTCATCAGCAAATAACTAAATTTTATTATAAGTATAGCTATCATCTACGGAAAACCCCTTTATATTTCTATTAGTTTTAATAAAATTAGCAAAAGGCTCTATTGACTGAACAACAGAGGAGAAAGGAGATCCCTGTTTTATGACTTTTAATATTTTGAAGGAATTAGATAAAAAGGATCCTATTTTAACAAAAGATAATGAGTCCTTATACAGTTTCATTAAGTCTATAAATTCTGAAGAGAAATTATATACTATGAGCCTTTTAAATAAAACCAATTAACAGAATCAAAAGCTTTTTTCAAGTCTAAGCTTATAATTGAGAGTTCTTTCTTATTTTTTTTTAGCAACGTTTGTTAATTTAAATAGTTTTATAATGTTAGCATGGACTCTAAAATGAAACCAGTTTGATCATCTTCAATTAAACCTGGCATTGTATGATTAATCTTTTCACCAATATAGACAAAAAAATCATAATTGATGCTTAAAAGAGAAATGGCCCAATAAGAGGAGCATAATTTTGGATCTTTATTTTGTTTCAAAATAGGTGAAAACAATGAAAGTTTCCAAGAGGGAAGAATATTTGACTTATTTCTAAAGTCCTCAAATGCTTTTAACAGAATTTTTAGTATATTGTCAGGAATTATCTTGTATAACTCAGGAATTATGCCATCCAGTCCAGGGGGGTTATTATTTTTTTAGATTTTTTAATTTGTTCTTTTAATTCCCTGAAAGAGAATGATTATCTAATCTTAAATTCTGCTCTTTAGTTAACTTTTATGTTTTATATTTTCCTTTAGGAAGCTGCCAATCACTATTATCTAAAGTTGACTTACTATTGTTGATTAAGCCATAATGTTTTTTAAAACTCTCTAATATTTTTTTTAAATCAGCTGCTTTCTCAAAGTTGTTCTTAACTTTATATATAATCTGTTTAATATGATTTATATTTAATCATTTTGATATAATAGCTAATCTATGCAGATTTTTGGGGTTAATAGAATACAGTTCTAATTTAAAAATGTTCATGTTTATTGAAATGTTATGATGTAATATTTCTACATATTTCTGATGTAAAGCTTTCAATTCAGAATTTGCAGTCTTATCATTTGGTTTTAAGTTTCAGTTTAATTTATCAGTATTTGATTGTAAAACAGTTAACTTTCTGCCCCACTCCTTTCTTTTATAAAGATACCAGCTCTTAGTTCAGCCATATAAATAGTCTTTTAATGTATCCCACAAGATAACATCATTAACTTCACCATTGTTAATAATCTCCATAAATAGATTTAAGTCATTTAAGAACCATTCCTTAAATCCTTTAATTCTAGTAATATAAGAAGGAATTATCTGACAAAAAACTAAATCATTAGGTTTCAGAGTGATATTACAAGTAATAACATTGTGATCAAAGGACAAACAAAATTATTAGTAACCCACTAGAAGTGAAAACTTTGTGTGTGAGTGCCAAATCTAAATGAGTAATGTGTGTAATTAAGGATTTTGACAATTTTAAATCATATATGTCTCTTAAATTCATTGAATTTCTGAAGTGGTCTAAATGTTTAGTGGCTGCAGTTAGTGTAGCTTTTTTTATCTTTAGTAGTATATTTTCCTGATGGAATGCAATTAAAGTCATCACCAGCCAATACAATTTCCCCTGTTGAAGATAAGGTTTTAAATATCCAAATGTTTTAGCCCCCTTAGAACCAATTCCAGGAATCCAATAAACCATTAACAAATGTATAATACGTTTTACTAATTTCAGCTACTACCAATCCCAGTGACTTCTTCCAAAGTATGAATGCCTCTCCCTTTTGAACTAAAATGTGAGCCCAGAATGATTGAATAATCTTTAAATAACAATCTGTCTAAATAATTAGTTAAATGTAAAAAAAAAAAAAGAGCTTTATTTACTTTTAGATATTTAAATTACCTTTCTTAATAGGATTAAGACCATTAACATTTAATGAAATACAGTTATATACCAATTTCTTTAAAATAAAACCATTCAGAAAAAAGCTAAGTTATAGTTTTGAATCAAGGACCTATATCCAGTTTTAACAAATGTTATTGACAAGTTCATTTAACTACTAACAAATTAATTATATAAATATTTATACCCCTAACATGGAATAAAAAATTCCTGGTTTGATGAAGTAATGATGGAAACCACTCACAAACAACCTTGCACTACCCACTCTTAATCTATTGCTACTACTGCTAAAAATAAGCTAAGTATCAATACCTATTAGTGTATAAAACACACTTGTATATATCTCTTTTATCAAAAGCAGACTTCAGTATAATATAACATTTCATCACTGTTATGCGTATAATACCAATCCATAACTAATAACTATTAACCTTGCATAAAATGTCTATGTAAGTATTGTCAAAACTATATTAAACATTTGCCATTAACTTCAGTGTAAATTAATTAGGCTTTCTTACTAACTTGAATGGCTGTTTACTTATTTAAAATTTTACTGAACTAAAAAATAATCAAATAGAGCTTTATCTTTTACCATATCAATAACTAAAAGACCAGAAAATGGTTTATTACTTACAGGTGTGGCAGAGGCGGGAAGATTTAAGACTGCCTTGAAAACAATGCCACATGCAAGTTATAAAAGTACTGTTTAAATTATAGTGTGCAATACTAAAATCACAGCACATCACGAGTATCAAATTCTAATCATTACCAGCCTTGAAGGTAAAAACTGTAATATATTATGCAGAATCTATTGTTGCATTTTTTGAAGTAATGAATTTTTATGATACCAAGTATTAAAGTAACTCAGAATAGCTTTTCACTAGATAATCTATGTAAGAGATGTAATGTAGAAATTAATGCTGACTGGGCTCATATGTTTTATGACTGTATGAAGTTGAAAGAATACTGGAAGTCAATTAATGAATTTTTGCAGGCTCTTTTTACAGATAATTTCATTATTTCTAAGTCTCTTATATTATCAATGAATTTAAAAATGTTATGAATATAATGTGTCATATGGAAATAAGCGCAATTAGAATGAGAACAACTAGAAAAACATCACATTTTATTGTATGGGATAATTTACAAAATTTGTTAAAAAAATTCTAATTTCAATAGCACAGTATTTTAGTTTAATTAATTGATCTGATTGTAGTGGATGTCTTTGTAAATACTTTAGTTTTGTTGAATATTATAATAATACCTATTTTTAATTATTTGTATAAAATTGTTATTATATTTCTCTTATATGTTAAAACAATAAACTTGTTTTGAAAAAAAAAAAGAATAGCTTTTCACTTAGGCTAAAGCATATAATATGCTTAAAATTTGACAGTACTATTACTGCTCTCATAGCTATCATTTAACCATGATATATATTACACTAATATGCTGCTGCAGTCTCTAAATAATCTTTCCCTATTAAATTGCATGAAAATTCCAGTGTAAAAATTAATAGCACATGTTCAAAAGCTGTAAAAGATGCTATATGAGACTGCTGGTAATCTTCTTTCGGCTGCCCCCATTAGGGGTCACCACATGAGACTGCTAGTAATAAGGTGTTATGTAATATACAGATAAAATAATCAAGGTTTTACATGACAGTTGGCATGTAGCATACCTGTAAATTTGAAATAATTTTTTTTTTTCACAAAATGCATAGGTACTCAAAATAGGATGATAGCATCTCTTGTGCAGTTCTATACTTTCAGATTAAATCAAATTGAAATTTCACCAATGAGCTGAAATCATAAAGATGTTACAGTTGATTAAATTAGCCAAAAGGTTTCTGAAGCGAACTAAAGAAATCTAAGTCTTATGGGAAACCTGACACTCCCTTTGCACTATAATCCAGTGCCCAGTGGTAAGGAGAAGAGATAATGCACACTGAGAGATACTTAGATACATATCTTTATGAACTGAGCTGCATCAGTTCATTATTAAATTCACTGTGCTGTTATTACAGTGTTACATTGTTTCTACTTAGTCCAGATGTTCATCGTGCATACAGCTGCAGTCATAACAGATGGGTTATCCTGCCGTCAGGCGGGTCCTCGGTCGGCCGAATTCCAAAGTCTAGGTCCGGCGTCGGTTGTCGTCGCTTCTTCCCTGACGTCAGTGTGGCAGGGGTATAAAAGAACCAGCCGACACCATTTTCTTCTGTCTTTCTTGCCACGCGGTGCCCGAAGCAGAAGCAGTTCGCAAGTGCCGGTCGACCAGCTCCTGAGATTTACGAAAATGTTTCAGCCGAAGTCTTCTTGAAAGCTAAGTACCACGTTGGGGAAACTTTTCTTGCCTCAGACCGATGTCAGACAAAGTTAATAATTGCATTTCATGTGGGAAGCGAATACCGCATAAGGATTTCGATTCCTTCTGCATTCCTTGCTTAGGCTCAGACCACGATGTCTCAGCCTGTCGTTTTTGTGCTAGATTCATCAAACGCACTATTAAGCGTCGGGCGGAGTTCGCCCAACACTATTTTGGTAAAAAATTCAATTACATTATGTCGTTGGATACTCCGACTCCAGTTTTGAGTAAAAGACGCAAAGATAAGGACCGACATACGAGGTCCGCGACTTCTACCGACACCATGCTAAAGCCAGCTACAGGTGTTCCGGTTCTCAGCGAGGTGCCTACGCAGCCCCTGACTAACGATGACGCTTCTTTAGTGGTGTCTTCTGTGCCCGAGGTCGCAGGCTCCTCGGCCCCCACTCCGACTACAGATACCGACGCCACTCTTGGCGGGGAAACTCAGAGTTTAGACAGGCCTGCCACCTCTCAAGGTGTCTTCAGGCCTTCCTCTTTTTCCATTAAGGCTTTCACAAAATCTAAAGCAGCCATGAAAACTAAAACACAAGCCAAAATGGCTGAGGATTTGATTACTCTTATCAGGGGTTCTCAACCCCCCTCGGACAAAAGGCCCAGATTGGAGGAAGACTACCCTTCCTCAGACCAAGCCTCTATTACCTCAGAACATTCTGATGACCAGGAATACTCATATTCCCCTTTTGAAGATTCTGATGCTGAGGAGTCCATTCCCTCGGTCTCCCCCCCTGAGGATTATTCTTTTGGGGAAACCTTACATACCTTGAGGGAACACTTTCACTGGGAAGGCCAAGATTACTCCGATTCCAAGAAAAGTCTCAGGGATTTTCTCTTGCTTCCTCAGCACAGGCCTCTGGCTATCCCTCCTGTCTTGGATATATTAGATGATGTGTACACAGAAGCCAGCCCCAGCCCAGATTCTTTACCTCCAGCTCCTGTTAAACCTGACAGGTATTACCGGGTTCCTGATTCACACCAATTCCTATACAAAAGCCATGCTGCTGACCCAGAAACTATTTCACAGGGTCCCAAGGGAATTAAGGCCTCTACTGCCAAAAACCCATTACCTTCAGAGAGAGATTCCAGAGCTTTAGAAAGGTGGGGGGAAAAGGTATACACCTTGGCCACTTTAACCATGAGGGCATTAAACTGTCAGTTCCATATGTTAAAGTATCAACAGTTTTTATTATCTCAGTTGAAAAGCAAAATGACACAACCTGAACAACCAGATTTAAAGGAGTTGCAGGATTTGTTGCATAGTGCAGAGCAAGTGGGTAAACATACCTTGCAATGTAGTTTTAATGCTTTAGAGGCCTCATGTAGAGCTGCTGTTACAGGGTCTGTCTTACGTAGACATGCTTGGCTCAAAGAGCAAACCTTACCAGATCATGTCAAAGCTAAATTACTAGATGCACCTCTTCAAAAAGATGTATTGTTTGGTGTTAAAGCTGAGGAGGTACTAAAGAAAATGGAGGAAAAGGCAAGATCAATGCAAACAGTGAAAGATTTCCTACGGGTACAACCTCCACGTTACAGCAGAAACTGGCTTTCAAAAAATTGGTCCTTTCCAGCCACAGACAGACCTCAAAGAGGTAGATACAGGCGCCCGAGGGGTAGAGGGCAATCTCAAGGATCACTTGGAGCCAGACAATGGCAAGCACCTACACCAAGAAGTGGAGAAGATAGATCACAGCCATTCAGAAAGCAGACACAATGACTTTCCCCTTTGCATGCCAATCAAAGCTTTAATGGCAGCACCTTTAGGCGGAAAACTGGCATTATTTTCAAAAAATTGGCATATTGTCACAAAAGACAAATGGATCCTGGACATTATAGACAGAGGCTACAGATTCCACTTTCACACCCTTCCAAAAATGAGAGGCATGCCAAACCTGCCACAGAATCAAAGGGCAGAGGCACAAAAACAAATTTCAGCTCTCATGGACATGAAAGCTATTCAAGAGGTACCTGCAAAAGAACAGGGTCAAGGTTTTTATTCCAGACTATTCCTGGTACCAAGGAAGGACAAAGATTGGAGACCTATTTTGTACCTATCCATCCTAAACACATATTTACTCGTACCAAAATTCAAGATGCTCACATTACAGCAGCTTCTTCCCATGCTGGGCAAGGAGTCTTGGCTGGTAACATTGGACCTCAAGAAGGCATACCTGCATGTCCCTATCAGACAAGATTGCAGAAGATACCTCAGATTTCTTGCAGGTTCAACCCATTACCAATTCTCTGCATTGCCCTTTGGCTTATCTACTGCGCCCAGAGTGTTTACGAAATGCCTGGCATCAGTAATTGCCTTCTGCAGACTTGAAGGGATACAAATATACCCATATCTGTACGACTGCCTGATCCAAGCGGACAGCAAGCACATACTTCTGAAACATCTGGCGTTTGTAATAAAATTGTTGAACTTTCTGGGATACACAGTCAACAAAAATAAATCAAAACTAATACCCCCTCAAGCAATAATTTTCCTGGGTGCCAGCCTGAATACAAACACCCAGATGGCCTACCTCACGCCAGAGAAGCAAGGGCAACTATCTCAATACTTCAGAAAAATGGCAACCTTCACCAGGCTGACTGCAAGGAAAGTCCTGCAGGCTCTGGGATTCTCATGGCATCTTGTATCCTGCTGATCCCATGTGCAAAGCTGCATATGAGGAAACTTCAATGGTACCTAAAAAACTTATGGTCTCAACACAGCCACAGTTTGGAAACAATTATACCACTCATTCCATGTCTTCAAAAGGAATTTTTGTAGTGGGTTCAAGCATGCCAAAGAAACGTAGGTCTCCCCTTCTGCATGCCTCAAGCAAATCAAATCATCACAACAGACGCCTCGGACTACGCCTGGGGGGCGCACATGACAGATCAGTGCATTCATGGCAAACGGTCCCAAAAAGAGAAGCACCTACACATCAATCAAAAGGAAGTGCTAGCAGTACAAAATGCTGTTATGGCCTTCAAAGTCCTACTGCATCCAGGCCAACTATTGATAAGGACAGATGACACCACAGTGATGTGGTACATAAACAAACAGGGAGGAACTCATTCATACCCCCTGTGCAGACTAGCCATGTCTCTTTGGAACACGGCTCTGGAATTACAAATCCAACTTCAAGCACAATTCTTGCCAGGGAAGGAAAACACGCTGGCAGACAACCTAAGCAGAAATATGACAGATCCACACGAATGGAAGTTGCATCCTCAAGTTTTCGCAAAGATAATTCAGGCATGGGGACGGCCAGACATAGATCTCTTTGCTACCCACAGAAATTACCAACTGAAAAAACTTTGCTCAAGGACCTATCATCCACAGGCCTGGAAAGTGGATGCACTTTCTTTCAGTTGGACAACATTGACAGTCTATGCCTTTCCACCTCTTCCTCTGCTGCCCAAAGTGCTATTAAAAGCCAGAGCAGAGAGGCCAAAGATAATTCTCATTGCTCCAGACTGACCAAGACAACACTGGTATCCACTCCCGAAGAGCCTAACACATTCCCGACCATGGATTCTGCCTCTAGTGCCTCTTCTGTTGACCCAGCACAACTTCAAAACTCTTCACAGTCAGCTGAAAACCCTCAATCTAGCCGCATGGAGGATTCCTTGATTTCCCAACAGACCCTCCTCTCCAAGGAGATGCAGGATGTCATCTTGGAGGCCAGAAGACCTTCTACTAGAAAAGCCTACTCCGCCAAATGGAAACGGTTTTGTGCATGGAATCAGAAAAAGGGCCAGAATCCTTGGGTACTAAATTTACCTCATATATTACAGTACCTAGCTGAGATGTTAAACAGTGGACTTTCCTTCTCCTCCATCAAGATCCATGCTTCAGCCATTTCTGCACAATACAACACTGATCCTCCTCTATTCTCTCATCCTCTCTTAAGACAGTTCCTCAGAGGGGCTAAGAATATAAAACCCCTAAGGAATCCACCAGTACCTGCTTGGGACCTCAACTTAATTTCAGAAAAACTGACCCTGCCTCCATTTGAGCCAGCTGCTTCAACAGAACTGCAATATTTGTCATGGAAAACAGCCTTCCTTCTGGCTATCACCTCAGCACGCAGGGTTTCGGAACTACAAGCCCTCATGGCTGTGCAACCTTTCATCATTTTCCATCAGGACAGAGTTTCCTTACGAACCAACCCTTCCTTTATGCCAAAGGTAGTATCCAGTGTAGCCTTGAATCAGACTATCCACTTACCTACCTTTTATCCTAACCCACACAACAAAGAGGAAAGACTACTACATTCCTTGGACTTTCACAGACAACTTCATTATTCACAGACAACTTCGTTATTATTTGGACAGGACAAAGCCATTCAGAAAATCGGAGCAACTCTTTGTGTCCAATGCTACAGGTGCTCAAGGAAAGGCTATTTCCAAACAGACAATCTCAAAATGGATAGCCCACTGCATACGCTTTTGTTACTCATTTCATGGAAAAACTGTACCTACAAGCATCAGATCTCACTCCACAAGGGCCACAGCTACCTCTGCAGCTTTCCTCAGGGGGGTTCCTACCAAGGATATTTTGGAAGCAGCCACTTGGAGTTCTGTGCACACTTTCTCCAAGCACTATCACCTTCCACTATACTCTAAATCTAGAGCAGGCTTTGCCACAGCAGTCTTGCAGGGCATCCTTGCTCCTCCTAGTTCCAATTAGTGCCTGCCACCCCTTTTTAGCTTTAGGATTCTACCCATCTGTTATGACTGCAGCTGTATGCACGATGAACATAGTACAGTTTTGTACCTACCATAAATGTAGATGTTCGAGTGCTAATACAGCTGCAGTCCAGGTTTCCCTCCCTCTATCCCCTCTTGGGACAGGCCTTATGACAAACACCTCCTCATACAACCTGATTGGGGTATTCTCTTATGGTGTATTTCCTTACAAACTACTGTTTTTTGATTATATTACATTGCATTATTACATAAGTTATGTTTTGCCTTCCTTCTGGGGGCACCTGACATCTGGGGCAAGAAAAACTGAAGAAAATGGCATTGGCTGGTTCTTTTATACCCCTGCCGCACTGACGTCAGGGAAGAAGCGACGACAACCGATGCCGGACCTAGACTTTGGAATTCGGCCAACCGAGGACCCGCCTGACGGCAGGATAACCCATCTGTTATGACTGCAGCTGTATTAGCACTCGAACATCTACATTTATGGCAGGTACAAAACTGTACTTTTTCCATCTGTTCTTGTTTACCTGACCTGCCTTCTTTTAAAAGTCAATAAAACTTGGGGAATCAAAAGGAAGTCAGCCATGGCAGCACTAGAACATGTCCTATGTCATCAACACCAACCAACCAGAACATCACAACATGAACAATCTACCCCAAAATCAACACAAACTCAATGCTGGCCATATTGTCATATCCTGCAACTAAATCCTGTTAGATACACATCCTGACGCCTACATTTTTTATGACATGGTCCACAAGGAAAACAAAATCAAAACAAACAAACACTTTACACGATGCACCAGCTGGAAAAACCAGCAACGAGCAATACATGAAAGCAAATCAAGACTAAATTCCCATGAAAAAAAATCACCGTGAGCAAAATGGCAATGCACACCTCCAAAAGATAGAACCAAAAAGAATCTCCCAAGCAATTGTAATACATGATCCATCAATACCCATCACATCATACTACACCACCAGGGATTTGTAGGCAATCCAACATCTGAACAATCCCCATAGAATGCCAAAAGACAGTGAACTTGTTCAGAATTTGACCAGCGGCTGGCACAACAAGGTACACATAAAACAGATGCGTTTTAGGACTGCTAAATAAAAATAAAAGACAAAGATAATATGTGAAACATCTCATTAAAATAATAACTATCTTAGTGCTTAAGATAGCGATATCTACGTAAAGTATTTAAATGTAAAGACAGATTGTACTTGTGTGGAAAGAAAAATAAAATAAAAAAAGAAAAACTACTGCTGAAACTAAAACAAGGTATTTACAGTACTGTAATTCTCACTGCTGGAAAACTTAGTAGAATTCAAGATAAGCATATACAATTCAAGAAAAACTTATTACACAGTCAGATAAAAAGTTTTACCTTATAGATTGTGACATTCCTCAGAAAAAGCTTAATGCACTGTTTCAGAACAGTAAAACAACAATATAAACAGAAAATATATTTAGTTATCACTTTTCTTTAAACTTTAAACTGTTTTTTTTTTTTAGTTGTCCATCCATTTTTGGTTGCTTGTCTCTTTAAGATAGTTAAGGACCAGTCCATTTCTTCAGATTTGCCCAAATGTTTATTGTTCTGTGTAAGGTCTAGAGCTTCTTCAAGTGTGTTAAATGTATTTTGTTCTTCAGGAAGAAAAATCTTGATTTTTGCAGGGAAAATAAGTTGAGATTTGTTGTTCGACTTCTTTAGGCTGTTAATTAAAGGAATGCATGCTTTTCTTTTAGAAATCACCAATGAAGTATAGTCACTGTCAAATCTGATGCTGCTTCCTTTTGTTTTTATTGGAGAGTTTGACCAGGCTGTCTTTAATGCCAAGTCTTTGACCTGAGTTGAAAGGAACTTAAAAAATATAGATCTAGGAGTGGAAGGATTATTTGTTGAAGGAGAATTTGAGAGAGGCCTATGGGCTCTCTGTCCAGAAAGAAAGTGGTTTTGGTAACCAGTTATTCAGGAATTGTACCATGTTGTTAACTTCTTTCACTGGTATACCGTATATTCTAATATTATTTCTCCTAGATCTACTTTCCATATCTTCTAAAGTTTCCAAAAGTAAAGTTTTTTGTTTTAGAATAAATTCTACATGGCTTTTATTTTCAGTCAGCCTTCCATCTAAATCATTTACTATTTCTTCTATAGTTGAGATCTGAACTGATTGTTTCTTAATTAGTTCAATCAGTAAATCCAGTAGTTTATTTCAGTCTTGTTTTGTATTATTCATTTTGCTGTCAGGCTTATCTATTTTAAGGGAAAGATCCTGGATACTTGTAAGAATAGATTGTAATTCCTTCTTTGTCAAACTTTTCTCAAGAAGAAGCTTTATTGTTGTTCATGACTGGATCTGACTAAAAGACGTTTGACAGGATTAAGGCTTAGAAAAATCATAGAAACTTGATTTTTCTTCTTGATATCAACACAGAATTGATTTCTAATAAACAAAATTTTACTTGTATAGATAGTTTTTTTGAAACTGTAACAAAATGTTTGTCAGAATAACTGAAAAGCAGAGCAAAATTTTTATGCTTCTAGCTGTTTACTATCTTGGCCATGCCCCAATTAGCATGTATTTTCTAAAGGATGTCAAGTCAGAAACTCAGATGTTTCTCATTATTTAGTGTCTTCAGTCCTCAATGATTTGCCATAAAACCACAGATTTTATGAGGAATAGACCAAAAATACGAGGCAAATATCTGGACAATTGAAAGGTATAGTGTTTGCTTACTGTGTTTTTTAAATTGTGCTTTTGGACTTCTGATGGCCCACATTCCAAGTATGGTTGTAACTTTCAGAGCATAATTTTGAGAAGATTCTTGCCAGCATGTGGGATCAGAACTATGAAGTAATAATTTCCACGATGAGTTGGAGCACCTTTAAAACACAGATCTCTTCTAGTCAGTCAGCCATGCCGGTGCCTTCCAGATTTGCTGGCAGAGCCTTGTAGGTGGTATAACAGTTATATCCAGATGTTGTAATATTGCAGTGGGAGTGAAACCAATGCCTGGTGCTTCATTTGCTGGCAAAATGCTGCTCCTACTTTTTATTTCATTAGCACTGTTTTCTGTTCTTAAGGTACAGGTTGAAACGATTATTGATCTGTTTTGTCTTTAATGATTATGTGTGGTCTTTCCACATTTTCTTAATCTTCTCAGCATCATTTGACCCATATCCTTTGCATCTTTTAACATTTCATTTTGAGGCTGGAGTTTTATCTTTTGGTCTTACAGTTTTAGTCGAGTATTTTCTAGTTCTGTCTCCCTGCACATGTCATTGAAGTACTGCTCTTTGTCTCATCTGGAAGCTTGTTGAAAATACAGACCAACTTTCACAACTGCCTCACTTTTTTCTCTAACTGTACATTCCTTACATTTCTAAGTAATATTCAAGATCTTTATTGTAATTTCATTAGCTTTTGTGAATCCCATGGAAAATACCATGTTCATTGGTCTCTGCCTTTTAACACACACAAACAGAGGTACCTCCTGGACATGTATGCATTTGATTTCACAATGGCATGTACTTATGGGAAATATTGTTATTGGGGTGAAACAAGCTGTGGTGGACTTCAGTGATCCCTCATATATTAGTTCAATAGGATAGTGAACTACAGACACTAAAGTCCCTAGGGGAAGAGCTGTCTTGTTAGAGAGATCAGTGTGCTTTCTTAGAGAAATTGGTGTCCTTCCTTAACCAAGCTCTGACTTCTAGCTTGTGCTATGTTTAAAGTACTTGTTGGATCCATATTTTGAGACAGTGATCTATCAGTGCTGGATCAGACAGTGCATTATGCTTCTGCTATGCGTAAAGTGCTTGTTGGATCTACATTTTGATATATCACTGCATTACAGTTTTGTCATCTTGACTGAAATGTTGGTGAATCAAACACTGTGTTGCAGCTTTTGTGCAGTAATATCTGATGTCTTTGCTAGATGTGTTGAAGGTGCAGTTGTTATTCTCCATGGATAAGAATGTAAACTGTAGTTTCACTAACAAAAGGCTCTGTACACAGGCAAACTGTCAGGCCTGTGTCATTCTTTGTTACTTTGTTGCAGTGGTGCAGTGGTTAATGTCTCCTCACAGCAAGAGGTTCTCTGGTTCAGTTCTTGTCTGGGGTGCCTTCTGTGTGCCACCTGCATGTCCTCCCTGCATTCACGTGGGTTTCCTCGGGGTACTCCAGTATTTTTCCCACATTCCAAAGACATGCATCGGGAGCATTTCTCCCCAGGCCTCTGCTGAAAATAGGCTCTGTCCTAGTTGGACTTTCCTGGTCAACAAATGTTACAAAAAAAGAAAAATGTAACATTTTATTTCAGCAAATAAAGCTGTTGGAATTTGTGCACCACTTTGTGTGTAAATGTTTTGCTTTGGTACAGAAGAACTTAGCAATTTTGAAAATGTTAGTTTGTTTTTCCTTTCTTGTATTTTGTATTGCTTTATTGCCTTCTTCTATTTTGTGTATTGTGGTTTATTTTCTTTACACTGTTTTACTTGCATTCTGCTTTTAATTGCATATTTAAACTAGGAAAGAGACCACAGCTGTGTCTCTTGAGAGTCACACTGAACTTATTTTTTCCTCACTGTCCAACCATGGAGCTTTTGTGTTTTTAAACTCGACTGTCTTTCTAGTTGCATGCACCTTATGTTAATTTGACCACATATCTCCTTCCTTCTTCTCTTTCATTGGCTGTTGTGAGTAAGCACAAAGTTATCATTTTGTGAAATCACTCCCATTCAGTTAGTTAAATTTATTGGTCATCCCACTGTATTCCATAGAGCTAGAATACTAACTGCCCACTTTCTTCCAGTCTGTCTCAGCCTTTTACAATTAGCGGCTCTCTACTTGAATAGCTAAATCTTACATTACCCCTCTTTCATCTAACTGCTTATTGCACACTGCAGCTGTTAGGATATTAACCCATTTTTCCTTCTTACCTTTAAAGTCTGCAACATGTACTGCAAGACCACTAATTATTGGAGAGCCCACATTCTGCTTCTCAGTAGTCATTTTGGGATTAGTGCTTCTGTTTTGCTCCTAGTGAGAGAGAGAGCACAGTGACATTATTTCCTGGAGACTGCTGGTTACCAGAAAGCCTAATAACTGCTTTATAAGTGCCAGTTTGTAATTTATGCTTATATGTTGCTCCTGGTTAGAGAAGGAGCAGAGTGCATTGATTCCTGACTGTTTCTGGTTGGGAAGTGAGTGTCTGTGCTTGACCTTCCTGATTGATTTGGTTGCTCTTCAAGGCATCTGTTTGGAAAATGCTACAAGCCTACAGAACCTTACATCATCTGGGACAAGACTGTAGATAAACCGGCTTTGGCCTGCTTCTCATCTTGTGATTGGTGCTGGTGTTTTGCTTCTAGTGAGGGAAGAAGCAAAGGAGCATTGAATCCCAGCAGAGTGAAGCTGTGATTAGACCAACACTGATAGTAGTCTGGCCATTCAAGTGACTCCTCTCTTTTCGTCATTCTTTACAGACTAATTCTTTCTTTTCAGTAGGTACTGCTTGATTTGCTTCTAACTTCAGAATATCTGCCTAAGTACTTCATCCATAAATAATTTTCTCTGCTTGTTAGTTTCCCCTCAACTGTTGGCCACAGCATCTTTAGTTTATTTTTTATTTTATTTATTTATTTTACATTTGTTAACCGGGATAGTCCGACTGGATACATGTCCATTTTCAGCGGAGGCCCGGGGAGAAAAGCTCCAAACCAGTACAACATTTTAATAAAGTCACAGATTCATTTACAATTCACAGCACACAAAACTATTACTTATTCCTTAATTATTGTTCAGGTTGATCGAGAATAGACATAATAAAGAAATATGCAGTGACAGCCAGGTACCTAAAAAACTATGTGAAACAGAGAATTAGCTAGCCAGGGTTTAGACAATGGCAACTCCGTATTGATGCCAGGTGAGGTTTAAGTTTAGATTTAAACTGATTTAAAGAGGAGAGCGAGGTAATATCCGGGGGAAGTTTGTTCCAAGTTCTCCCTGCAGAGTTGGTGAGGAGGGAATCACCAGCTATATTTTTAGTTTTGCATGTCTGGATAAGGAGTCAGCTGGATGACCTCAGAGGTCGAGGGTGGTTACAAGGTGTAACCAGTTTTTTGAGTGAAGGAGTGTAGTCGGGGTTGTATATTATTTTGTGTGTCAGTACTAGTAGGTTATAAGAAATTAGGTTAGGTAGCTCAAGCCAGTTAAGTTGGGTTAGATTGGTGCAATGATGGGTCCTGAAAGGTGACCCAGTAACAAACCTGGCGATATGATTGTAGCAGATGGAAAGTTTGTTCATGACATTTTTACTAATATTGTGAAGTAGGGGGGACGAATACAAGAGTGTGGAGAGAAGGTGAGTTTGGGCAATGGCAGTTTTGGCTTGGGGGGTCAAAAACCTTTTTATTCTATATAACGAACCTAATTTCTTATTGATAGTTTTGATCATTTGGTTTACATGTATATCAAATTTTAGGTTGTTGTCAATAATTACCCCTAGTAATTTAGTAGAGAGGTCCGGTGAGATTATGGTCCCATCCTTGGAATGGATCGAAAAGCAGATGGGGCTAGACCTTTGTGTAGGAAGAAACAGCAGCATTTTAGTTTTTTTGGCATTAAGTATCAGGCGACGGCTAGAGAGACAGTTTTCTATTTTGCTAAAAGTGGTCTGGGTTGTTAATTGTAGCTCTGTGAGGGTTGTGCCAGAGCAGATCAGCGTGGAGTCGTCAGCATATTGAATACAACTGGCGTTAGGTATGACAATGTTTAAGTCATTGATGAAGATGGAGAATAACAGTGGTCCTAAAATGGATCCTTGTGGGACTCCCAGAGTATTGGGTAGTAAGGTAGAGAGCTTAGTCTGCCATAAAACTGCCTGTTTTCTACCATTTAGATAGGAACTGAACCATTGAAGGACTATAGTGTCCAGACTGAGTGATTGCAGAGTGTTAATTAGAAGTTTGTGGTCCACCATATCGAAGGCTTTAGACAGGTCCAAGAATAGTGCAGAGGAAATATTGTTATTATTACGATAGGTGCTTATGGTATTAGTGAAAACAAGTAGGGCTGAGGTAGTACTATGGAGAGGTCTGAAACCATGTTGAGTGTCAGCCAAAAGGTTGTTGATGAGTAGGTGTTGCATAAGCTGTTTCTGAACACATTTTTCCATTATCTTTGATAGAGGGGAAAGTATAGATATAGGCCTGTAATTAGAGAGCTCTGTGGAAGTGCCACCTTTGTGGAGAGGTATTACATAGGATACCTTCCAGATATCAGGAATTTTTGCCTCTGCTAATGAACGATTGATAAGTAGTGACACAGGGTAGGCAATGGCCTCAGCTGATTTTGCAAGTATTCAGCTGGAAGTTGGTCAGCTGAGAGTGTGGTGGGTTTTAGTTTTCTGATTAATTTGTAGATAAATGACGTAGCTACAGGTTGAAAGGTGAATGAAGGGAGATTTTTATAGGTGGGAGTATCTTGGCTGTAGGAGCTGAGTGGCAGTTGATTAGAAAGGGTTTGGATAGTCTCGGTGAAGAAACGGTTAAAGCTGTTGGAGACTACATCCGAGGGTTTATCGATGAGTGTGGCTGGGACAGGGGTGGTAGAGCGACCCGGGTGAAGAAGATTGTTTAATCTAGCCCAAAATTTTTGTGGACAGTTTTGATGTTCAGTCTGCAATTTACAATAGTATTGTTTTTTGTCATGTAAGATTTGTCTTTTGGTTTCGTTCCTGAGTTGTCTGTAGTTAATTTGGTCCCGAGGGAGTTTAGAGGTTCGCCATACAGTCCAAGCTTTATTTCTAAGATTAATTTTGAGCCTGGTTTCTTTAGAAAGCCAAGGAACATCTACTGTCTTAGTTTTCTTTGAACGAATGGGAGCATGAGAATTAAGAATTTCTAGGAATTTTTTGTTAAAGTACTGGACTGCTTCATCTAGGGGTAGGTGTTTTAGTATTGCCCAGTTGCAGGAATTTAATTCTAGTTGAAATTTGGTCAGGTCGAATTTCTTTTTATTTCTGACAGATCTTAATATAGGTTGCTTCGGAATGATTATTTTGTGCTTAATTATGTAGGTGAGATGGTGGTCACTTAGGCTATCAGGGAGGGTACCAGATGTATATAGGTTAGGATGACTATTTATTAGCACCCAATCGAGTATGCTCTCTTTTTGGTTAGTTTTGTCTATCCTGGTAGGAGTGTTAATAATTTGCGTGAAAGAGTGTAGGTTAATGTGGGTAGAAGGAGCTACTGAGGAACAGGTAGTCCAATCTATATTGAAGTCTCCAAGAACTAAGGTTTCTTGAGGGAAGTGGCTTGATATCCAGTGAAGGGTGGCTTCAAGAGTATCTATGTTATTACCTGGGGGAATATAAACGCAGATTATATAGATAAATTTATTAATGTTAATTTGTAGTTTGGAAGTAAGGATTTCTGCATTGTTAATCTGAGGCGGTTGTATGACATCTATGGATACGGTTAGATCGGATTTATAGAGTATGGCTACCCCACCCCCTTTTCTGGAGATTCGGTCTCTCCTAAGTATATTGTACCCTGGGATTAGGATTTCATTATCAGTAGTGGTGGGTTTTAACCAGGTTTCAGTTGGGCACAAGATCTCTGGAGAGAGGTCAGCCATGAGTGCATGAAGTTCCTGTACCTTGTTGTTGATGCTTCTAATGTTCAGATGACAAGTAAAAAGAGAATTTATAGGGCGAGTGATAATAGGGTTGGAACTAGGGTCTATGAGAAGGGAAGAATGCAAGTCAGTGTTGGTTGGGCCAGGGTTGGGTTGTATGTCCCCATGTGGTAGTAGATTAAGTCTAAGTTTGGAAATAAGTTTCAGGAATTTATCTACAATTTTGTGAATATACTTCAGTTTGGGGCTAATATTTTTTGAGGTATTTGGATGTGGAAGCAGTGAGTAAGAAGTGGTGTTCACCCAAGTACCATGAATATGATAAAAGTTTAGAAGTTTGGTTTCACAAGTATTGGTCTTGACATTTAGTTGACATTTTTTCTGTAAAAGCACCATTAAAATTTCACCAATACCTAGCTGCACACATGACAACTAGTTTGCAGTGACAAGCACTAACCCCCAGAGATTCTCACTCCAACCATTTAAAAGGGTCAATTGCCATAGATACACTATCTTTGTTACCAGCTTGGTGGACATGGACATCCTGAAGCTATGTAGAAATGGACTTGTTTATTTAATGGTATGTGAGAAATGCTACTGAAGGCAAAGCTCTTAGATAAAAATGTTTGTCAGCATCATAGGAGATGGTCAACAGACCATGCTGATTTGCCAGGTCTGCACCTCTCCCCTCTAGGCTTTTGAATATTAGCTAAAATATTGTCCTGACCCATAGTGCCTTTTTTAGGCAATGCCATACTGAAAGTACTTCTGACATAGCAAATCAAAACTGAGAAAATCTAAAGGTGTTACTGCTCAATGCTAATGGGAATCTTGTACGACACCAAATATACAATCACAGAGATGTCTAGATTTTGCAAACACACACTGCCTGGATCAAATTGTCAATACACCATCTGGGGGCAAGCATACTGGATCTGGTCCTCACTAACACAGGACAGCACTGCACACCCCTTAGTCTAATGTCTTCTCTGGTAAGTTCAGACCAAAAAATGATCTCCTCTGAAGTAAAAATAAAACCTGGAACCCCAGCTAAAATTTCAAGGCCCCATAAACCATGAGAACACTGCTGCCAACGCAGAACTGTTCACAGGAAACCCTGTACAAGCATGTTAATACCTGCATAGAGGCAGCTGTACCCACCAGGAAGAAGTACAGAACTAACTCACAAAAGAAGCCACCCCTGGTGGAATTGCAACATCAGTAGGCTGTATAACAGAAGTAAGAAAATGATGGCAAAATTTAGGAGGTGCAGCACCCAGTAGGGTAAAAGCATTTTCATTCAAACAACTCAGAGGACAGATAGTCTACCAAAAACAAATTTGAGGTAAATTTAGCCTCCCAGGCCAAGGACAGCCACAAGGCATTCTTTAGCTATGTCCTCATCCTTAAAGGCAATACACAGTTGTGTGCAGAGCTCACTCTTAATGGAACCACTTATACTGATTCAGAAGCTATAGCAGACCTACTAGCCAACAGATTAATCTCCAACTTTACCCCTCTCTTCCCCTCAACCTTCCCTGAGGAAATACCGTAAAATATAACTCCCCCTGCCACTCAGGAACAGGGCCTTAATGCTCCCTCTAAGGCCAAAACCACTGTATCAGTAGACCGAGACAATATCCCAGGATGCCTTCTAAATAGCATGAAACATGACCTATTAGGCTGTCTGGAATTGCTATTTAACTGTAGCCTCCAAACAGACTTCATGCCTCACGAATGGAGAACAGCAACATTCGCCCCTTTGCGCAAAGATGAGCTATCTACAGACTGTGGAAACTACAGACTGTGGAAACTACAGACCCATAAGTCTTACTAGTCTCATATGTAAAGCCATGGAAAGAATTAGCATGGAAATGATCAATAATGACATAGGAATCCTTGAGACACTGGACCTAACCCAGTTTGGTTTCTTCAATGGCAGGCATGCCTACTCAATCTGGTAGACTTCTTTGAGAAGATCATCAAAGCAATTGATGATGACAAAATCGTTCACACTGCCTACCTTGACCTGGCCAAGGCATTTGACACAATACCCATTTGAGCATTGTCGACAAACTTAAGAGGTTAGGTGCAAACCCTTAAATCACCTGACGGATAGCCAGTTGACTCACAGATAGGACCTAGGAAGTTAGAATTGGGAAGTGCACTTCTACACAGAGGCCAGTCACAAGTGGAGCCATTCAGGCATTGGTCCTGGGACTGCTCCTTTTTCTCATTTACTTCTCTGAAATTAAGGCTAATCTCACTGGCCTCTAAGTGTGCAGATGAGTGCAAATTAGGAGTTGTCATTGAATCGTCCACTGACACAAATGTTCTCCAGGAAGTGCTGACACAGACAAACAACTGGAGTCAAAGCCATGGAGTTAAACTAAATGACAATAAATGCATAATAGTATCCTTCAGGAAGTCATCCACCCATGGCAACTATATTGACAACACACCGCTAAGAGTTGACCCCAGTAGTCAGGGACTTGTGGACACACAGACAGTAATCTAGCCTTTAACCATGTGTCTACAGTAGTGAGGAAATCTTTCTATGCTGTGCAACTTATAAACAAAGGTATGGAATGTAGGTCCAAGGAAGTCATCGTTCCACTGTATTTGGTATTTATCAGACCTACCATTGAGTACAATGCCTTCTTTGGTATGTAACTAATCAAGCCTGTCCAACAATTGGAATGTCCACAGAGGTGCCTCACTAAAAAATATACAGGGTGTAAGTAACTTGTCCCATGCAGACTACCTCAAGGCCCTGTCCCTGTATTCTGTCACCTACAGGCTGAGGGGAGATCTATGCCTGGCATACAAGGCATTGTCAGACCCCACTCTGATATCCGCAAAACAGACAGCTCCAGAATTACCTGTTCTAAAGACTAAAATCTTGCCTGTGCTATAAATAGGACCTACTAGAGAGACCAGTGTGTAACCTAAAGACTACCCCTTCTTTGGAACAGGGTCCCCAACCATGTGAAGCAGAGTTACTCCCTAACCCAGTTCAAGTGTAACTTGGACAGTTGGATGGGGAACAGGAAATTCATCCCTGGTTTGGCATGTATGTCTCTAATGGACCTAGGCAGCGTCTAAATGGTTCATCTCCCAGGACCCTGCTTGTAAATGTTTCACCTCTCAAACCCCTGCTTACACTTAGTAAGGGCACCAGAACTTGTCAGAGATTTGGGATGCATGGCTAGACTTAAAAAGGCCATTGTGGTCATTATCCAAGTAAACACCTGTAAAACTGTGTAAGCAGATTTTGGCTTGTAGTAGCCATTTGCAGCCATGTTGGTCGTTTCTGTAAATAGTTCATGCATGTTAGTTTCTTCTTATCACAAATCTGTTCCACATTATGTATTCCTGATGGCTGTGGGCCTGTCCATTATAGCAAGGCTTTGTTTTGTTAGAGTTTTGTTTGCTTTTCAATTGTTCTACTGAACACATTTGTCTGAAACATGCATCAGATATTCATTGTTAATGATGCACAAGACACAGGAAGCAAAGTTATGCTGGTGTCTGAGTATTGGTGTAGGAAGCTGCAAGCTACAGATGTAGTAATCTCTACAGTATTTGCAAACATGAACTTGCATCCATGCAAATTGAAATGCATAGTGCTAGAAGCAGAGAAATGTATGATTTTGGTGTTAAAAGCCCCCGGAAGCAGCAGTTTTTTTAAGCTTTCTCTCTTAGCAGTTTCTCTGATGCCTCCTGTCCAATGCATACTGAAATGTATGCTGAATTTAACAGGGAACCCCACATTCCATTTCTTTTCTTTTCCTGTGCCAAAAAACTTTTTAGGTGTTGTTGCAACTGTCAGTACATCATCCAGGACTTGCACAGTATGAATTGGAGTTTCAAGGGCCAGCAGTTCAAACCAGCTACCAGGATGTTATGTGAAAAGCTGGAGGACTTATACTAACACAAAGTGGCAGCATTGGAGAGCAGCCAGCACAGGGATCAGCAAGAGAAGACCGTTCCCTGATGTCAGGCCAGCACATGAATCAGCAGGAAGGACTCACCCCAATACCAAACCAACACAGGGATCAGCAGCAGGGACTCACCCCTGATACCGAACCAGCACAGGGAGGAGCAGGAGGGACTATCCCCTGATAACAAACCAGCACAGGGATCAGCAGTCAGGACTTGTCCCTGATGCAAGGCAAGCACATAGATCAGCAGAAAGGTCCCTCCTCTTATGCCAGACCAGCACAGAGATCAAACAGCAGAACGGTCCCTCCAATGATGCCAGGCCAGCCCACTAATCAGCAAGAGGGCTCCTCTCCTGATGCCAGGCTTGCACAGTGATCAACAGGAGGGCCAGCAGGATCAACAGAAGGTTCCCTCCCTTTATGCCAGATCAGCAATAGGGATTCTTCCCTTATGCCATGCCAGCACAGGAATTGGCAGAAGAGTCCTTCCCCTGATGTCCAAACAGCACAGGGATCAACAGGAGGAACTCTTCCTTTATGCCAGGCCAGTACATGGATCAGCAGGGGGAATCTCTTCGCTGATTCCAGGCCAGTACAGGGATGAACAAGAAAGTCTCTCCTGATGGCCAAACCAGCACGGGGATCAGCAGGAGGGTCTCTCCCATGATGCCAGACCAGCAGGGCTCAGTGCTGAGCCTGCTCCTCTTTAGCATCTTCTTCTCAGAAGTCGAGGCCAATGTCAAAGGCCTTTTGCTAACCAAGTTTTCAGATTATTGCAAACTAGGAGCAGTCATAGAATCCCCCCAAGACACTAATGCCTTAAAAGAAGGTCTAATACAGACAAATGACTGGTACCAAAGCTAAGTCTTAAAACTCAATGACAAAAAAATGTATAGTAGTACCTTTTGGAAAGTTGGCCACCATGCGAAACTGTCATTGAGGAAAACACAACTAAAATTAGACCTGGTATTCACGGAATTGAGAACACATGTAGATAGTAACCTGGCCTTTGACCAACATTTGTCCAAGGTAGTAAGAAAATCATTCTTTCATTCAACTTATTAGGAAGGGCTTAGCATCAGAGTCCAGGGAAGTCATTGTGCTGCTGTACTCAACCCTCATCAGACCCATCATTGAGTATAATGTAGTCTTCAGTGTGTATCTGACCAGGACATGCAATAACTGGGACATCGGCAAAGGTTGCTCACATGACCCTGGTGAGGTAAATGGTTTTGACAGAGAGAAGTTTCATTTTGAGTTAGAGCCCTTCAGAATTAACTTTTTAAATTAAAGTGTTATCAATGGCAATGTCTCCATTTAGAAGCATGTGTTTATCACAGGGTCATACCGAGAGGGCTGAGGGTTTTAAAGATGCCCACCTATAGTGATACACATGCAAAACTTCTTAAGAACTGGCAGAAACTCAGTTTAGAGTTGAGCTTTGTGTATATCAATTTGTTGATTTTTTCAAACCTGTTGAATCCTTGATCCTAGAAAATGTATGTAAGCGTCAACAGCAGCTACAGACTATGGCTCTTTTTGACATATCTTAGCCACCCTTACATGAAGTTGTAGATAATGTGAGTGCTTATGAGTGAGGTTTAATTGCCAGAAAAGGAAGAAGCTTGAAAGAGACATGTCCGATTTCAAGAAAGGACACATTTTCATGGTTTAAAACAATTGCCTTGAATCAAGATGTGACTGAAAAGAGTAACACAGATGATTTAGTGTCTCTTAAGTGTGATTGATAGACCTTGGCATGTTATTTGAGCAGCAGCACCCACAGAGGTCGTTGATGCAGCCACCAGTGGCACTCAATCAGATGTTCGTAGGAAGACTGCTACTCAAAAGAAACCACATTTGTTTTCTCCATCACTTCTCTTCTGATCTGGAATTCAGTTTCTCCCAGGATGAATCGTTCATTGAGTCAAGGAAGGAAATACAGGAAATGGGACTCGGGACTAGAGCTTGGGTAGTTCAAGACCATCAAGAAGATGTGAGAACCAGTGGCACTTCGCTGATTTTTCAGTTTGTCTTCTAAAGTTTTGTCAACTCCTCAAGTTTCTGTGTTGGAGAAGGGGTTGCCCTTTATTCCAGCAGCCAAGGCAAAATTAACTGGCATTTTTTTACATTTGAAAATGTTTGCACATAACACCATGCTCAAGACTTTGTTCCTGGCTGATTCAGGTACTGTTATGTATAAGAAACCAAGTACCTTTTGTCTGGTATTAGACCCATTATTGGATGCTTTTTGTTGAACTTGTAAAAATGATCTGCATATTGCTTTTAACAGTGGTTGTAAAAGGAAAACATTTTATAATTTAAGCCTTCTTGAACAGAGAGCTTTAAGAGAGTTACAAGCTGATAAGAATTTATCTGTTTGCCCCGCAGATAAGGGTGGGACAACAGTAATTATGGATAAGAAGGCTTTATGTAGATGCGATGCTTGAGATGCTCTCAGGCAGCACTGTGTATGTTGCCTGTAATGAGAATGCACTGATTGATTCAGTGTATTCAACGTTGATTAATTTTTTTTTATTAAGTGGAGTGTTATCATTGGATTTCTTTAATTAATTTATTGTCGATTTTCCCATTGTGCTTATACTTCATGGATTACCTAAAGTACACAAGGACTTGTTTAGACCCACCCATGAGACAAATTGTTTTGGGGCGAGGTTGGTTAACCCAGCCCCTATCAATTTTTCTTTAAAAAGAACTGAACCCACTGATTGATTCATTCTGAACCATACTGAAAGACTCAGTTCTTAGAGGACTTGTATTCTTGTGTTTGTAATGGCTCTTGATTAGATCATTGTGTGATGATTTCACTGGATGTGAAATCGCTGTACACAATGATACCTAATGTCCATGGCATTGATTTAGTGAGATATTTTTTTAAGGCAGAATAGTTATTTTTATATTGTTGATATAGATTTCATTTGTTTATTGTTAGAATTGATTTTGGAAAAGAATGTATTTTAATTTGAAGGGAGGTACTCTTGGCAGAAACAGGGCATAGCTATATGGGCACACCGTGTGCTAATAGCGACGCCAGTTTAGTGATAGCTCAGTGCGAGAACACCCATGGTTTGAACAATAATAAGTATGCCTGTTTTGTAAAGTTTTTTCAGGAGATTTGTTGATGATGTTTTATGTTGTGGGTGGGACCAACAGAATTAATTGATTGAGTTTGTGGAGTATTTACATAACTTTATCACGTTCCTCAGCTTCACTTACAAGTATTCAACTGATATTTTGGATTTTTTAGTCTCGGTGAGTCGTGATGGAACTTTCAACATGAGTTTAGGAAAACCTGTCATGAATAATACCATGAAGAGAGAGAATATGCATCCGACTTGGGTCTTTAGGACTGTATTAAGAGGACAAGGGATGAGGGTCTCTAGGTTCGATAACATTGAAAGTGAATTTAATTTAGACCTTGAGATGTTTCAAAGTGAGTTTATTGAAAGGGGCTATAAGAGGAGAGATGCGCATGAAATGGATGTAGATATTAGACAGATTAGGTCTGACTGCTCAGCCTTATTTTTCTGGTAGTAGATCTTCAGTGGACACTTGTACACTTGGAAACTCCCGACAGAATATTCAGGTGACTCTACATTATTCCAGCAATGTAGACATGATTTGTGAGATTGTGAGGAAGAATTGGCCAATTTTCTTATCCAGTAATAAGATTAGGCAAATAGTCAAGGAATGTCCATGTTTTTGCTTCAGGAATAAAAAGTCCCTGAGGAGAATGCTGAGCTATTGGAGTTTTGGTAACACTGAAGTAGCAGTGAACATGTATACGTTTCCTTGTGAGAAATGTAATTTTTGTATCTATACTGATAGTACCACTCCCTTTAGACATCCTGCATTGTGTAGGGACTTTTACTTTAGAGGGAATGTCGGGTGAATGTAGGTTGCTCCACAAAGAAATATCTGGCACGTTGTGTTTTTCGTTCATTATTTTATGATGGTAAGACTAACGGATCAGGGAACATGTAGCAGCTATTCTTAGGCTTTATGATAAGAATGCACTTGCTAAGCATGTTTTAGAGAGTGATCGTTTATCACTCTCTTAAATTTGTGGTTTTTGAATTTTTACAGGAGGGTTTGTGTCTTGGGGACTTGATGAATTTAATCGAACAACATGAGATTCTTTGGATCATTACGTTACAGGCTGGTAATTATCTGGGCCTTAATGGTAAGGTCCCTTTAAGACCCTTCCTAAAGCATGCAATTTATTCAAGTGAATGAGTTGATACTTAAGCTTTTGAATGGGCGGTTTTTGCATGCATTTTTATGGACAAACTTGTAGTATTCATGACATCATTTGTATGCTTAATGATTGATTGATTTAGTACCACTTTTAAGTGCTATCTTATGAGTTATTTAAATGGTTGAAAAAGTGTTTTGTTTTACAAGTGGTCTGAAGAACTGTCGTTTATGGCATGAATGCACTAACCTGTTTATTAAAGTTACAGTGTTTGTCTTCCATGTTTGGTCTTGTATGTTTTCTGTTTTGCTCCCCTTATAATGATGTCTAAGATACAATAACTCGTTGGACTGCCTGGCTTGGCTTATAAAGAAACTACTGTGTTTTGACATACTTAAAACCTATGCACCTGTGAATTTAGGGCTTACTGCATGGTATCATAATCCACATTTCAAAACTCCACCTACTTTCAGCAGCAAATCTCTGGTGCTTCTCTGTTGTCATCATTATCATCATCAGTATTTTATCTGCATCCATCAAGGTTTTGTGTAAACGTAGTAACAGATGACTGATTTTAACTGTCTTGTTCCTTTACCTGATGGGTTGTGATAGTAGTAGTTGGACAAATCTGGCAAGAAATAATGGATAGGTATTTAGTTAATGTTAAGTTCTTAATATAATGATCAGTTTACTTAGAAAGTGTAACATTGTGTAGATAACCTCATAGTTAGGGTTAAATGAATAAGCAAAACTGTGCCAGTCATTTTATTTTGGTATATTTTGACACACAGTATACCCTTACACAGTGTGCTTTATCAAGTGACCTACCTATTCATGTCTGTCTGGTTGTTCTGTGCACGAGTCCACTAATTGCTGCATCACTGGTAGGTCATTGCAACACACCAGACATGCTTTTTCAAAACTCAGTGGCCTCTGATTACTGTGCTTGCCAGTGGCATATTTGTGTACTCCTAGTCTGAAAACAGGTCACTGTAAGAGTTTCGTACTTTGTGGTGTATAATTATGGGAGGAATGCATTTATATCTGTATTTGTTATTGGAACCTTTATTTTGGGGACAGCATTTATGAGAACTGGCAAGGACATAGTGGGACCATGGGAAATTTGCCTTAGTAATTCTTTTGCTACCTTAGCCATTCTGCTTTGAAGCTTGATGAATGCTTTTATATTCAATAACAATGCTGTTAAGTAGAAACTGGTGATTCTTTCAGGGTAAAGTGGTTGTCAGGTAAGAGAAGATCAGTGGGTCATCAACTACAAGTCATTAGCGCTGGTTAATGTTTCTTTGTGAGATGCCAAGCATCCTAAAATCTTGTTTAAAATATTTTCCTTCATACTTGTGAGCATTCCTGATAGGGATTTGATTACTTTCTTTATGTACCACGTGGCTGCAGCATGAGCCCTACTCAGGCAGGCAGCAGAACAATTCAGTACTAAGCAGCTCAGTCTTTTCTAGTAGTGTGGTAGAGTGCAGGGTACAGAGGAAGGGGAGATTTGCAGAACCGCATAATTAGTGGTGACTCAGGATAGCTCTTTTTCTTTATATGATCAAAACACCAAAGGATCTTGAAAGTAGCACCGTTTTTGAAATGTATGCTTATGTTTCCATTGTAATATAAAGTGTGTAGGCAAAGTGCTGTGCATTTAGGTGCATAAGCAGGTTTATTTGATATTGTGGGTCTGATAACTGTCTGTAGTGGTAGTCTGATCCTTATTGTGTATGGAGTGCTTTTGTGAAGTTGTGTTGGTGCTTTAAAACAGTTACTACAGTTGCATGCATGTTTCCATGAGCTGAGTTTACCAGACAGTGTAAGCAAGTATTTGCACTTGCTGTCTGACGTAGCCAAGAAAAGTACATTTGCTTTTGCTAGCATTGTAAAGAAAACACAATTGCAGAGCTGAAAACAAATCACATCTGTAACAATCAGAAAGTCCATAGACTATAAATGGTAACAAATGTGTTGTAACAGGCAGAAAAATCCTGTTTTATTATTCTATTTATACAGTTTTGTTTTCTTGCTAGGAATATGTAATCAAAGCTTATTCAGACTAAAACATGGTTGTGCTGTAATATTATGTCATCTGTCTAACGGTAAAATATGTTATATGTACATCATTTTGCCATTTATTTTTTTGTTAATTGTATTTCTTTGTGGTAGTATCCCAAAATCGTGGAGTACATGAGAGGACTTTATACTATTTAGGATGCAAATTTCATAACAATTACCTCTCCACATTTTTGACCAGATGTACCTACTTTTCAAGAGCCTTTGCCCAAATTCTTTATGTCTGCAGGTTGTGGAATAAGGGGTATTAGGTGAGTTCATACTGCCTCCTACTGGAACCATCTTGAGGATTTTCCCCCTCTTCACATCTGAATACACCTGAGAGCGGAGAGTCAGAAGGAACAGAGGATCTTGCTTCCGAGACTGGCAAGGATAGTGAAATCCCCTCCACAGAGCTTCACTCCAGAACTCCACACATTGAGAAAGACATGATCTGATGAAGTACTTGATGAAGAGATTTACAACTCTTCTTTCTTTCCTCTTCCCAAAAGGCACTTAACCAGTATTTGGAGAAAGATGAAGACTTTTCTGCCACCTTGCTGTGGAACCTGTTAAAATTCTATTCTTGTAGTCTGGAAACACCTATATTCTGAGGCTTTTGCTTCTAAGTAGGCTTTTTTTGCTTCAGACTTTTGGGGACTTATTAGCAAGCATCCTAGATCTGTTTCCTGATTCATCCCCTTGGTCCATTTTAGGTCTGAGACTATAGCACCTTCCCAGCTTGATATCGCATACAGATTCTAAGTGTTTGAAAAGGCTAAGAAGACAGTATTTTCCTCTGCCACTCTGCTTCAGGGTCCCAGATTTTGTATCATCTTTCCCACTTCCGGTCCTCCAATGATGACCTGCTCTGGAAAGCAGGCAGAAAGTACAGCTGCAGGAATGCATTCACCATAATAGTAAACCTTGAAGAGTGAGCTCCCTATACTATTTTGCTTGCTCACCAGCAAAGCTGCATTTTTCAGGAAGTTATTGTGTAGCTGAATGTATCCTCCTTTGTAGGCAAATGCTAGTCTCATACAGTATTAATACTGACTGAGAATAATGAGAGCCTCCCATGTTACTAGTACTAGCAGACATCCAGATCTGTTTGTCTGTGCAGCAGTACAGCAGTGTTTGTGGTAGACACGCACAATAGGAAAGCTATGAGCAAAGAATTGTGGAACATATATATGGTCGTTTTTACTGAATAACATCAACTTGTCTGGCAGCGCAGAACACTAAAGCTCTGACTTTTTAATGAACTGCCTCCTTTTGCAACAGTACAGGGTTTGAATCTTTTCACTTTCATTTGCCTGTTGTGAGACCTTGAGCAAGTCACTTAACCAGACATTGCTTTGGTCCTAGTTCTCAACTGTCCAGATTTTGCTTAATATTTTGGGAGTGTTCCTCATAAAATTTGTATTTTTTTGGCAGATCATTGAGGGATGAAGTCACCAATTAATGCTACACATTGGAGTTTCATACTTTATATCCTGTGGAAAATGCATGTAAATGCAAATCTGTCATTCTAGCAACTTTCTAAGACCAATATTTAAACGCCGTCCCTATTTTTTGGCCTTTGTCCTCCCACTATTTTACGCTTTGTCCAGATTTCTTGCCGTAAGAGGTTGAGAAGTATGGTTTTGGGGCAATTAGGAATTTGGGCTAGGCTCCTTAATGGTTTCCCTGGACTGCATCCCTAGTAACTACCTTCAAACCCATGAAGTAAGTGAAGAACACTCCACTGTGACAAGCAGAAAAAGGGTGGAATTCCTTTCTGTTATTCCGACCTGTTCACTGACTGTTTACTGTTGCATCATTAATAACAGTCTTCTGAGACCATCACTATACCTGCAAGTCATGATATGACTATATCTACCTTATTTCCATTTGTACAGCAAATACAGTGCATGTAACTGTCATGGAAACCCCTTGTTTTTTCTGTAATGGTTAATATTAACATAAAATATGTCAGAGTTTCAAAGCCTTGATGTGCAAAACTCCTTACAGCAGGGGTGTCCAACCTTTTGGCTTGCTGGGGCCGCATTGAGTGAACGGAAATGGTCTTGGGGCCGCATATAAAATATATCCTATAGTTAACTCTTTTGTTGCTCCGGAAGACCACAGTCGATCTCCTGGCTGTACTGTAGGTACATTTGAACAATGAATAAATGTAATAAATGCCTAATATTTGCCTTAAAATTCTAATTCTCATTCTAATTCTCTAATCTAACAGTTAACTCTAACATCTTAGTTTATATATATATATATATATATATATATATATATATATATATATATATATATATACATACATACATACATATATATACATATATTACAAATAAACAGATATTCACTACAGCACTAGCATTTCTCACTGGGAAAACCATTGCAGCAGTCCAACTAGGTAAAATGTCACCATTAGCAGTCCTACAATACTATAATCCACAAAAATAACCCAACAGATTTGCAATAAAGTAAAGAATTCACATTATTGACTTAATAAAACAAGTCTTAATAAGCTACAAGAGGGTCTCACCCAAACAAATAACTGGTGCCAGAAATATGGCCTCATGCTAAATGCCAAAAAATGCATCATCATCCCCTTTGAAGAGAGTGATGTCCCCACAAATGATCACATTAGTAACAATGTTGTAACCATGCAATAAGTCGTATGGTACTTGGGCTCCCAGTTTGATAGAAATCTGACTTTTGACCACCACGTTGTCTCCGTTGTAAGGAAAGATTTTTACATGGCCCAATTCATTAGTAAGGGTATCTCATCCAGGGATAAAGAGGTCACAACATCCCTGTATTCTTCCTTTACAAGAGCCATTATTGAGTGCAATGCCCCTTTTGACATGTGCCTCAGCAAAACACCCTGCCAAAAGAAAGACTACAACCATTTCTGCCAAAAAAGTTCAAAGGACTAAGTTCACTTAGTTATCTAAACAGACTAAAAAGCTTCTTGCTTTCCTCTGTCTCTCACTGCCCCTATAAATTTCACCATTGGCTTGCTTTCCAGGCTAAGAAAGATCCTGCCTTAAGAGACTTCCTCTGCCTCAGAAATACTGGTTATACTTAAAATGCTCACTACAAAGACCACAGCCTTCATTGCAACATAAACAAGCCAGTTTTTATGGAAAGGTTCTTGATACAAAAACCTTCAACTTCTGTAAAAAGCTCCTCTCATTATCAAACAATGTAGTTCAGCAACATGATGGCTGGATGGATAGCCATAAATGTACTCCTTGGGTAAGTAGCATAGCCTTCATCAAACCAGATGGAAAATCCACATACTAACCTTTCCCAGCTGGATGGCTAAGATCTAATATTGGTTACTCAAGTCTAGTTGCCCAAGAAGAGGGGCATGTTTAACTAAGAATTCCATTTGCAAAATTATATTCAGTATACATATTAAATCTTTCTCTCTTACACACACACACACACACACACACACACACACACACACACACAAAAGCCCCTACTTGTAAAATAGGCAACCTCAGTAATCACATGACACTCACTCACTGAATGAAATTGTCTGGAAGTCAAAATATCTGAAAAAAAATCATAATAGAGATGGATTCATCCATGTAATTTCCCACCACCAAAAGGACCATCAATAAATCAACAAACAACTGCTCGGCAAAAAGTAAATCAATAACAAAACCATAAACTATAATGCTACATACTGGTGTAAACATATAACTTGTGTCAATCCCCAGGTTAATCCATACCAAAAGATTGTTTCAGAGCTTCAGCTATGTACAAACAGCTTTCTCCTAAAAACTTAACTAATTGATATTTGCCTTGCTGTAATTATAACTGTAAAAAAAAATGTTTTTAAGTTTATTCTGTACCAGATGTAATCTCTGCCATAGTGTATGAGTACTACATCCATAATTTGCTCTCTCTCTCTCTCTCATGTATTATATTGTTTTGTGTTATTTTTGGAGCTTTTCTCCCCGGGCCTCCACTGAAAGTGGACCTGTGCCCAGTCGGACTTTCCCAGTAAACAAATGTAAAAAAAAAATAAAAATAAACTTCCCTCCAATCTAAAGCCATTTGACATTCAGACATTTTAATTTGTGCAGAAGTTACTCACAGACTGAAAGTTTACTGAGCTGTAATGCTGACCTTCGCTTTAGAAAAAAACAAATTCCCAGACTTTGTCAATAGCTCAAAATAGAGGATTATTTATTTATTTTTGGAAAACATCTTTAAAACTGTTAAATTCATTACACACCCAGAAACACAGAAAAGTTATTGTGATTATGTAAACCACAGACTGCTGCAAGAAATCCAAGTCACATTAGCACTCTATGCTTATGTCCGAACAGATGAATCATACCTGTCAATTCCAAAAGAAATAAAGTAGCTTAATAAGAAGGTTATTTGCAAGGTTGCATGGCAGTTTATATTGGAAATAAGCAGAGATATTAAAAAGGCTCTGTTTTTCATACTTATGCCGAAAAGTCTTCCAAGGTAAATAGAACTTCTGATTTAGTATGGAACCATACCTCTCAACCTTAGAGCAAGAAATCTGGACAAAGTGAAAAATAAAAGTAGGACACAGGCCCAAAAATAGTTATGCATCACAGACACCATTGAAACAACTGTAGCTGCAAACATTATACATCACTTATAATCTTTCTATCCCATTATTGTCAGTTAAACATTATATGGCTCATTCAGTCCTGCCTTCTTTTGCATTAAAGAAAACTATGCTTTGAAATGACAAATGCATTAAAAATAATGCATAAAACACATTGCATCAGCATCCTGCAACTTCCTACCTGCAAGCAACCACACAGCTTTCACTGAAACTAGGGCTGCTTGTTTCCCCAGAAAGACAGCTCTCCCTAATTAAGTCTAATGGTATACAATCTACCAGTATCTGGACTACCTGAAATAAATTAAAGTATGGCCTGTAAATTGAAAGTACACTTTGTTTAATTAAACTATATTTCTAAGCCCGCTTACTATATTTTTTCAATAACATCCCAATATCCATTTCCAGGTCACTTTACAAGACATTGGCAGTGGTAGACTTGGCATCCTTCAGAACCCCACAGGCCCACACTAATACATTGTCCATTAAATGTAAATATCCATCCACTGTAAATGGCAAGAAGCTATGTCTTAAAAAATCTACTTCTGGCATGCGTACCCAAGTATTAGGTTTTGAATCAAAGAAACCTATTCTCCACAGTCCGTAAGTCTCTGTCTTTAATAATCATGTACTGTTGCAGCACTCCCAACACATAAGTACACACATACACACTAAAATCCCCAACATTTAAAAAATGACATTGTGCCCACTTGATTTGCCAGTATTGATGATCCGCCAAAGCTAAGCTTACTGTTGTCCAATCTACCACTGCTTAGAACCCACCAATGAAAAAACAGTACTAGGTGCTTTTTTGTTTGTCTGAAAAAAACAATACAACTTTATATGCTACAGACCCACATAGTCACTCCACTACTGACCCATTAACCCTAGGCTGCTATCTCATTTTTACTCCCTGGAACTGCATTACCTTGGATGACTACTTTATTTTCCTAAACAAAAGACACAAATTGGAAGATAAGGCAAAAATCCAGACAATCTTTGAAAATCCATACAGTTAAGAGGTATGAGTTCATGTTCAATACAACACTCTCCCTGTCAGGAAGGCCGCAGTTTAATGAAAGTGTACTCTTAATGTATGATATATTTGTGAGCTAACTTGTTTGTGTTCAGTAGGTAGAATGATCATTGTTAGCCTCTTTGTGCATGCGTCTCTCTCTCTCTCTCTCACACACACACACACACACACACACACACACACACACACACACACACACACACTCTTCTTCTACTTTCACACGCACAATTCTGCTTTCATGCATGCACTCACTCACTCCGTACTTACCTATTAACACAGGTAATTGCTGTCCCTTTCAAAGGGAACAGCAGCAAATCCATACATGAGTCCCTCTTCAGCGAGAACACACACACAGATTGTTCGGCGGAAAATAATGGCATAAACACACTGACCATTTTTTGGCTCAAAAACAAAACTAGGAGGTGCTTTGGCGCATTTGCACACCGACATTATCGTTACAGGTCATGGGAGCGAAAAACACAAAACAAAAAAAAGTGTTTTGGGGCATGCGTACATCGATGTTGCAGTTAAAGGTTGAAGGGCGCATGGAAGAGCTCTAAGGGCCGCATGCGGCCCTCGGGCCGCAGGTTGGACACGTCTAACTTAGAAGATACAAAGATAAATATAAGGGAAAAGCACAAAATAAGCAATTTATTGATGACCCAAAAAAAGTTTTATAGAGAATTGGGAAATAAGGTAAAATGAATTGAAAGACCGCCAAAAAAAGAGGAAGTAGATAATTTTGGAGAAGTATCTATGAAGATCCTGTGGAACATAACAAAGATGCTAAATGGATAGAAGAAGTAAAAGAAAGAATAAGAAGTTTAAAGGTACAGGATATGAAATGGGATGAAATAACAGCCAGAGAGATTGAAACAAAGTTGAGAAAAGCCTCTAACTGGAAAACCCCAGGCCCAGATGCAGTACCTAACTTTTAGCTTAAAGTATTACCTTCTTTGCACGAGGACTTAGCCATGAGTGAGAACTATTTATATGTGCACCCCAAACACACACTGCACTGGTTAACAACAGGAAAAACAATGCTCTTACTTGAGTCAACCTGCAAGCTACCCTAAAAATTTTAGACCAATAACTTGTCTTCCAACGATGTACAAACAATACACGGGAATTGACGCCAACAGACTTTCATTTAGAAGAAAACTCAATTATGGCAGTAGAACAAAAGGGCAATAAAAAAAGTCATATGGAACAAAGGATCATTTATTGTTAAACAAAGCTATAATGGAGAACTGTAAGAAGGGGAAGAATCTAAGTATGGCATGGATTGACTACAAAAAAGAATTTGATAGTATTCCACATTCATGGATAAAAGAGTGCTTAAAATGTATAAGATAACACCCCACACTGATTGACTACATTACAGTAACCATGAAACAGTAGCAGACCACTTTGCAATTAAGCCATGATAAAGGACAGATTATTATCCCAGCGATAAAAATTCAAAGGGGGATATTCCAGGGTGACTGTCTGTCACCGTTGCTATTCTGCCTTTCCATTATTCCATTAAGCTGCTTACTTAACAGCCTAGGCCATGGCTACAATTTGGCTTCTAGAAAACAACAAAGTCTAATGACTTCTCATCTCCTCTTTGTTGATGATTTAAAACTGTATAGCAAAACTGTATAGCTCATCAGATGAGGAACTGAAAGCACAGCTGCAGGTTGCCAAAACTTTTTCAGATAATATTGGAATGTCATTTGGTCTTGATAAATGTGCGAAAGCAACCTTTAAAAAAGGAAAACTGCGGTCAAGAATGTGATACTCCCTGAGCAAGAGGGAGTGTATAAATACTTGGGAATTGATGAAGGATCAGCAATAAAACATGAACAAATGTGAATAAAGCTCAGTAAGGAGTACTTTAGAAGACTTAAATTAATCCTGAAAACAGCATTGATATCT